>NC_090204.1:25800000-26027500 GCF_033026475.1 Channa argus
AATTGCAATGTATAAATGCAGCTATATAAAAAAGTTTTGATTGATTCATTGTGAAAGTATATTAAAAAAACGTGTTAAAAGGAGGTCAGTTATTGATGCACAAGGCAGATTAACCCAAGAGACACCTCATTAAAGGAAGAACAATTAATTATAACAAGGCAAAACCAAACTATAACTACTTAAACTATGTTTAAAACATTAAAACGTTTATAATATGGACTTCATAAAACTAACAGCAACAGGTTGAAAAAGTGGTCAATGAAGGAAACCTACTGTAACATACATCAGACTTTATATTTGCTTGATGTACAATAATAGAAACAGAAAGGAAAACAGCAATTACTCACATTTGGAGAATCTGGAAAAAAATGCTAAAAACTAATAAATTACCAAAATAATTCAACAGTAATTCCTATAGAAATGTGAGGGTTCTTTAATACAGTAGTGTTTTCACAGCTTCAGCATTTGGCTGTAGAGGCTGCCACTTCTATTTTTTCTGTAAGTGTATTATATTTAATTCTTTCCATATGGTCTTGGCAGATAGAGCACAGATAGAGCACAACTAAAGTCACTACTGTAGACTGCGGGAAAATCCCTGGTACAAACCAAAAGCAGCCTGCTGACTCAGAATCCGCCTGTATAGGTCACACAGTGCACTTTCACCACTGAAAAAATTAGAAAGGTTATTCAGGGTCCTGTTTATCACAACCACAGGTCCCATCATTATTGTCCATTAGTGAGAATGAATAGGTTTGTCACTATCCATCCCTGCAATTAAATCCATCCCAAATGCTTTTTCAGTTCAGGCAAGTTGTGTTGCTTAAAGAGACTTTAGCAAGGTGGACGTGTGGATGACGTGTGCTGGATCAGATCCTGGTTCTGTTTCCTGGATGTCTAAATAAAGCTGAATTGCCAGAAGAGTTTTATAGAAAAAAAACAAAAAAACAACAACTCTAAACCACCGCTTAAAGTGATGACTTATTTGAACAGCCCTCCTTTTTAGCCAGCTGACCCCATTCTCTGTCACCTCCCCACCCAGCATCCCAGGCTGCGACGGCCCCATGATCCTCTGTCTCTGGTTGCTTGACTGTATCTGACATGTGGAATGGCTCACAGTAAACACTTAACGAGGTGGCTATTATGGCCTCAGAAAGCCATCAGCCCCAATCACTGCCTGCTAATGCCATTAACCTCGGGGTTTCTCTGTCTCTTCAACACACACAGACAAACACACACACACACACACACACACACACACACAGATATCCACATGTGGGCACATGCACAAACAATACACACTATCTGCCTCAGGGATACTTACAGTATGACAAAGCCACTTTTATAGGAAATCAGAATTGCACTTAAGCAAATATTGGTCCAAATTCCTCGTTCAATCAAACTGCACATGTATAAACTGATTGGCTGCTTGTAATTTCCAGTCACCTAGAACTTGAATCATAGAACACTGGTGCTGGTGGCAGCACACAGAGCTTTGAAGAAGCTGCAGGTCCATGTCTTCCCTACTAAAGAGCTCAACCAGAGCTGGCTTTTCCAGATCACTGGTAACTTAAGAGGTTCTCAGCTCAGTTCCACAACATGCTGCACAGCTGCCAGGCAAGAATGTTAAAGCTTGTAAAATAAATAATAAGAAAAGTCTTACAAAGGCATGGGCCAGAGCTAAGGCCTTGGACTGGAGCAGATGCAGCTCCACGGAGCCCGGTCTGTCTCATAACACTGATAATAGGATTAATGAGCTGCACTTACCACTGTGATATATGACATTCATGTGAATGTACACACATGCATTAATGAGCAGACCAAGGCCAACGTCCCAGTTCGGCTCCCACGTGCTGATGTACATAACAAATTTGTGTTATCATCTGGTCTTTTCGAACCCACATCCATCAAGCCCGCTACTTCCTGGATATGTAGACTATCATCTGCAGCCATCTTGTACTGAGATTAAGCAAATAGTATTGAAATTACTAGCCCAGAATGACGTAGGCCCCACCACTGATACCAGACTGGGGCCAGATAACCTCTCACTACTGTGGAAGTTTACATACGACTATATTTAGGATAAACTTCATCTAGTTTCTAAATATACACGCCTTAACTTGCAACACAACATTTCAGAGGTTACTTCCTCTACATTCTTCTACACAAACCTTTCCTCCCATTTCATGTGTCAAAACTTTGAAATGGGTGTCAATGTTAGCCTCGTACTGCACAACTACAAACAAATGTGTACTAATTATATATACTGTGTAATTAGGTATACTTTTTGTACTCCTAACGTACAGTGCGTGTACTGTACAACATTACACTTTGGCAAATAACAAGGATATTTAGGAAACTGATATCTTTCCCCAGGCTTCATTCTAAACCAACTTGATATTACTGTTGTATTTTATATACATTTCTTTAAGAAAATGCTCATACAGGTGGGCTAAAAAGTGGCACCTGAACACACCATAAAGACTACAGCCAACAACAACTCCCACATATCTGATAGGACTTTGCTTTGATGTTTTCTCCTTGACTTAGATTCTTGCTTGCCTTGTACCTGTGTTGTAAGTCGCTTTGGATAAAAGTGTCTGCTATATGAGTAAATGTAAATGTCAATGTACATATGTTCATTTCCTGCATCAGAGGACAGGCAGTAGTCTGCACTCCTCATCCTAAAAGGGAAAATGGACGTTTGGACTTTGAATACACAACTAGCTTCTCCTGAAGCATGCTGATAAGTAGGTCTTTATTTTTGTTTTCCCAGATGCCACATCATGAAAATGTGCTTGTACTGGCATGTTCAGATGAGATGAATTTGAACACTAATAAGTTCTTTGATTTCCTCTCAACCTGTAGGTACTTTTATTAGTTGCCTTTCTCTTTCCGTGAACAAAGTCACGAAGATGAACATCAGACGACTAACGGCGACCGCTGCTGAGTCAACATTTAGAACCAACTGAAAAGCCGCAGACAGGGATCTGACTTGTGCCAAAGGTGAGGGACACACTGCAAAAACTATGGCAACAAACAGTTACCAGCAGACCAGTGATGGTCACATTGATGCAACATGGCCGTTACTTTAAAACCATCACCAGAGGGAGGCATAGGTTCCAAAGAAAAGCCGTTCCAAAAAACCTTAATTGTTTGGTTCATTGAGCAGCCGGATCAATGTAATTAGCTGGTATTTATTAGCTGTCGTCACATTATACTCTGGGTTAATTGAAGATTTACAGTGCTTTATTTAATTAGCCTTTATTCATATGTTGAAAATTAACAACTGTGTTTACATGATACTGTGATGAGTGTTTGCACACTAGCATAACTGCAGTGGGGGCCAACACAAAGACAGTTTACCTTGGCAGACATGGATTTGTTTGTCACCTGAGTGAAAAGAGCAGGACTGAAGCTACACATGAGTGACTGACAGACGTTATGTGTCTCTCTTTGTGAGGTAAACTGCATTCCATCACAGCAGTGGATAATCCTAAACACCGAAGCAGAGAAGAATGGGCACGTCTGACAGCTTCCACTGAAACTCTGCACTCAAAGGATCCTTTGTTCTTTGAGGGTCCTTGGTGTAAAACACACAACATGCACCTTTTCACACACCCCATACAGCTGCCCTCGGGGCTCTGACTATCTGTATTGAAAGTGGCATCTCATCGTCCCTGCTTCTCTAAACAGTGGATCACATAACATCTGCACAGTGCTGCCAACTCAACACTGACACACAATATGTATCAGTACAAACATTTTGACACAACAGAAAAGGTGGTGGAGGGAGGAGATCTGGAGGATTATTTCTCTCTTTCTGTGTTTATTGACTACTTGTGAAGATTCATCTCTGCTTACAGGATTTCCCTGACTTTGTTTTTAGATCGTTTAGGCCATAATGCCTGCCTGGACAACTTCTCCAAACAAATCTGCAATGCATGTTGCAAAGTTTCTAAGCTTTTTTTCTTTTTTTAATTGAAATTGCAGACACAAGCAAAACATGTCCTTACTGTCTCACCTTATCAACCCTATCCATTGAAATATATAAATTACAGGGTTTTTTTATTTTACTATGTTTAGCCTCTATAAGTTTAATTCATTAACACCTAAAGAGAAACAGCAACCTTGTCACATTTAGTAAATGTTGACAGTTGGATTGAAAGCTTTTGTTCAGTTAAATCCCCTGGCCCCTTCCCAATCATGATGAAATAGATCTGATTATGAGTGTGGTGATGCACATAATGATTGGAAATGATTGATTTCTAGTAAATGATTGATATTTTTGGTATTCTGACCATTTGCACTTTTTTCACCATTAGTGAATATTTTCTCTAGATCACCTTCCTAGCAACTACAGATTTTTAGCACTTTATGTTTTGTAAAAAAATGTAAATTTGTGGAAAACCTGCTGTAATAAGTTGTGTTAATTTTGGAAGTTCTGCAATCCTGGAGAGACTGAGAATTTAATCACAGCATCAAATATAAAAAAGTACTGAAAGTTGGCATCTTTGCTTGTTCACATTCTTGGGCTTTTAATATCAGTATAATATAATCAGATATGTCTTTATCTAAATCTAAGTAGGCTATGTTTTATTATTATTTTTGTTGATCTTACATTAACCTAAGCAGAAAAAACATTTCCTTGGTCCTATTCCTTCATCACATTACACATATTATACTTGGTTGTTGAGCTCCAACAACATGAAGCTCCAACTGGCGTTGGCTTGGAGGACTTTGTAACAATTAAACCACAGAGGGTGTAAATCAAAACAAATATTGGTATAAAGTATAATATACTGTAATATTACGGGACAATTCATAATTAAAGACACAAACTGCCATTTAAATATTCAATTATCTATGAATTTTTCAAGTCTTTGAAATGCTTTGAAAACACCGAACAATGCATTTTACACGTTAAAACATTCAGATCATATGTTGACAGGAATATTTTAGAAAAGCAAGATCTATTTAAATTAAATTCAAGTTGAGACTATATAGAGTTCATGTCCTTACAAAATAACAATATATTCTGTGCTCCAGTTCCTCTGATGCAATTTCTGATTCAGGCCTATTTTGTGCAATTATGTAGCATGAAGCAGTATTTCCTTTGACATCAGATTACACACTAGCCTGGATAATTGCCCTTAACTCGCAACAACACAAAAAGTCATGTTTCTCAAACTGGAGCTGCAGAGACATTGAGTCTGAGATTCAGTGACTAAGTCCTGCCACCCATTATAAACCAGTACAGATAAAACCATCTAGCAAAAATAACAATTGAATGTCAGTTCAGCACAGTGAAGGCCTACACCCTTTCTCCAGGCAGCCAAAGGGAGCAGATATCAAGTTGGAAAGCAAAGCTGAAATGAGACTGGTGGGCTAACATTCCTAGGGTTCTTGAGCAGAGGAGTTTTCAACAAATGATTTTTCCTGTCCAACATATTTTATGTGACTGTACTCAGTTATGTTTGACCACCATCCCTCTGCTCGTATAAGCTTTTCATATTTCAGTGTCTGCCTGAATACCACAATTCCTGATGATCTCCTGGTGAGTCAGTGAAAGGGCAGGGGTGGATTTGGCAGAACCGCAACCAGACTTTACCAGACCATACCAGCATCAACCAAACTTGGTTATTACAGACCAGGCCAAACCAGGCCGAGCCTGTGCAGACCAGGCCATATCATACCAGACAAGACTGCTACCCAGCCATTTTCTGTGTAAATCCAAGAAAGCAAAGCCCTAATCATTCAATTTAGGTCTACGTTTACACACACACACACACACAAACACACACAGTGACATGCTCGTATGCAGAGCTAACTTTCCCAGGCTCCACCTCAGGGAGCACACTTCATCCAAATAGCTTCTATGGAGCTGTGATTTTTAGCAGAACAGCTTGTTTTTTTGTTTTTGTTTTTTTTTTTAACCAAGCTCCCTATTTTTAGAGAAGGCTGAAATTATTAACCCCTCCCTTCACCCAAACTCCTCATTCTCCACCCCCTCCTTGTCCCCCCCCAACCCCTCCTTTCCTCTCTTCTCTCTTGCTTTGCGTTTTGACCAAAAAAGTCAGAGACTGCAGCATTTTTCCCCATCAGACACAGACTGTCTGGACGTCGACTTGAAGACAGATGAGGCTATATTTACAGTCTGACTTCACCCCCAAATGGACACAGAGGCACATGCACATGCTGCTGTAACATGGTTGGGGATGACGCAGACATGACTGCACTTGGGTCTGTCTCCATTTTGCTCTGACCGTATTCTGCTGGCAGAGCTGCACCGGTCGGCCTCAGAGGATGCTCCTCTACAAACAACAGCCTGTTACCTTGAGGAAGTCATAAGGTTTAGGGAGATGAGGGACATTTGAGTCAATCATAGTGAGTCCAAAACATTTTATTCGCACTGGTGTTGCTTCTGGTAGTCCCCCACAGTATTTTAAATCAAGCCTGTGTCCAAGCCAACTAAAGGAAGGAAGACACCAACCTTTTGATGGTTTTTACTCACTTAGGCAAATAATATAATGTGATCTACAGAGTTTAAGGCTGATTGTTATTATACGGCATTTCTGAAAATTATCTAGACATTTGTACGGAGCAGATCAATCAATTTTATGTAAAACAAATTATTGTTTATGGCTTACAGGTCACGAGGTCCTTTCTGTAACTTTCTTTTTACAGAGCTATCAATGAGACAATGCACTGCTGGAAAGATAAACTTTTGTTTGTTTAATTACTGCACTACAATGTTGTATAGTGTTACTGATAATCACTTCCAGACAAGTTTTCTCAAATTAATAAAAGAGCCACTGCTTTGGTTGTTTTTTTTTTTCCTAAAAATAGTTTTTACCCAATTTTAAAAGTGCAAAATTCATTTTAGGAACCAGTAAAATCTTAGGAGACACACAATGGTCTCCTACTTCACCAATTATTTCATTATTAATATGAGTTTACATATTTTAACTTCAAATTTGCACACAACGCATTTTAGACAATGTGTTGCATATCCTGAATTCACAATTCACACATTTTGTAATTAATTTAATATCTAGTCACATTTTATTTTCTATAAAGACTTTTGATTTATTCATATGAATAAATATCCATTTATTTAACTTTATTTTTCCCTTGGAAATCTAAACATGTAGGTGGCACGACTTTGGCTTATGTCATTCTTAAATACTGTACATAGACTTGATGAACCACACAGTAGACACTACATTGTTTGGATCAGCAAGAAGAATCAAAAATGTTTGTGGGTGCGAGGAGGATTCAAGCAATCATTTTATTTTTGTAATTTATTTATTTTTTTTGTCCTTTTGGCTTATCCCGTGGGTTCAGGTTCGCCACAGCGGATCATTGTCCGCATGTTGATTTGGCACAGTTTTTTTTACACCAGATGCCCTTCCTGACGCAACCCTCCCCAATTTCTACCCGGCTTGGACTGGCACTGCACAGTTGGGGATGGGAATGGGCTGTTAAGGGTTCAGTGTCTTGCCCAGAGACGCATTTCAAGATATAGCCGGGACCTGGGATCGAACCACTGACCCTGTGGTCCATGGATGACTGCCTTACCAAGTCATCATATGCAACAATTATGCTAAAAATCATAAAACTATATTTTGCTTAGCTGGAAGGAAGATTTTTTTTTTAATAAATATATTCCCACATGTAAAGCAGACAGATTTGTTTAGGGGATTAATTAAACAAACAGAAAGTGTGCACTCTTTGGAAGTTCTGTCAACAGCTAAAATCTCTCTTCCTGTCAGTATTGGACTGTAACAATTGTTCATTGTTTACACAGCAAGCCAGAAATGTTGTCCAGACTGCAACAGTCTGATCTGCTGCTCTGTTAAAGACTTAACTGAACTGGTTTAAGATCTCATCTATTACAAATCAACAGATAAATGAAACAGATAGTGGTTATAGTCTAATGAACACAGAACAATATTGACTTGCGAAATACGGTCTCCTAAAGATTTTTGAGCATGTGTAGCAGACAGAAGAAAAGCCACACAGAGCTGACTGTGGTGCAACATATTAGTCTCCTCCTTAGAGCCTTAAGAGTTTCCACAACATTCCCATTCGCTGATCAACAGAGATGATTTGACACATACACAGATGTCCTCTGACACAGCAAATGTCTTCTTTCTCTTCCCCCATGTCAAACTGATATACAAGCCATCAATCAAGTCTGCACCCGCTGCTTTGATATTATCTGCATGTTTGAACATTTAAACATAGCCACAGGCACGGGGAAGTCCATAAACTCGCAAACACATGCTTGACCCTGACTGTGACCTCTGATGAATGAACAGTTAGTCCTCAGTAAACAATCTCTCCATGGTTTTCACCAGAGGAAGAGAGCTGGTCCTTTAAAGACTGTCATTCACTATTTAATCTAAAAATTGTCTATGCATGTGTGCATAGACACACACTGGGCCCAGCTCCATGTAATGTGGACGGAGCTGCCGATTCTCGGAGCTTGGCGATAGTGTAATTTTTACACCGTGAGAACATGAAAAACACATTTCTCTTTCTGTGGGTGTGTTACCATTTTTGGGGGTAAGGGGGGAGAGGAACACACACACGCACAGACACTCCCACACACAAGGTCAGTGATGTCAAATATAGCAGCTACATGCTAATCTGTCATTGCTGGATTATGAAGAGGCAACATATGGGAGCTAAAATAGATTCCAGAGGTGTTTAAAATAGTTGCTTGGATTTGCTAGGCTGATTTATTCCCCTACAAGTCAGTATCACACATAGGGACACAGAAGCAAATGGACACACACATCCTGAGCTGGTAGAAAGAGGGTATCAACAGAAGGTGACTGACTGTTCAGATTTATTTACATATCTCTTAGCACAGACCACAAACTGCCAGCAGCATGTATATGACTAAAAATTCTTCGTAGAGAGGAAAGAATCTGCAGCAAGATGGAGAATGAGCAGTGGGGGGAAAACAATGTCAAAGGGGAGAAAGGGACGATACATAAATATATGAATATATTTTTATTTCCAATAGTTAAAATCAATTATACAGGAAAATGTCAAAGGTCCACTGGATTTGGCATTTTAAATTAGATAATATTGTTTTTAAATTAAATTCTTAGGGTTTTGGACTCATGGCCATTTTTTACATTCAAGTTAACAAAATGAAAATCAAATTCAAATTTTTAGTCTACTGTATTTAAAGTAGTGACCTTTAATCAAAGAAAAGAGACTTAAATGTTTTTTTTTCCTCAACAGGAAAGATGCCATAGCATCTCATTAGACAGAAAGCACATTTTGCCTATGTTTTATTATCATTTATAGTGTATTGTCATTGGCTATAAATGTGAGTCTCATATCAGACTTGAGAGATACACAGTTTGTGTGGGAGTTGAAATATTTTTCCATGAAATCTGTAAAGATAATTGCATGGGAAACTGGAATTGGAGACCAGATTAACAGATTGGCTGATGTTTGGTTGTTTGTAGACAAAAAAAAGGGAGAACAGGAAAGAGTAAGGAGAGTCATCCAATCCTGCCTACAGGACTTAAGTGAGAAAGCAGGAGGGAAGACAGTAAGGAGGCGGCAAGTAAACCAGTGTCAATCTAGGCTAACTTTGTGACTGTCCAGACTTCCTCACTGTGTTGAACTCTGACCCACAGATTGGGAGATTGGGATCAGCGCTGCTAGAAGATGATTGAGTTTAAAGCTTAAACCGGGCTAAACGCAGATCACACTCACGGACGTTCCACAGAGCGTCGTCTGTCCTTCAGACTCCATACTATCCAGGCTTCACTCTTCTGGCCGTATAGCCGTCTATGGGCTCCATCTCAATGCTCAGAATATGATTCCTGCCACAGTGATCTCATATGAGATGCTATCACACCGTTTACTGTTCCTCTAATCCCTTGTGGCCACTACAGGACTTACAAATTAGAGAATCAAGAGCAGGTGTGTGTGAACAAGGAGCCCAGTTTGGGTTTTTCTGAAACAAGATTTTCTCCTTCCCACCTCCTTCAATCTCCACTGCAGGTGGAGGAGTAACTTCTCCCCTGGTGAAGAGTGGGGTGCAGACAGACGCCCAGTCTGTAAACTTTAACGCTATTTTGTCACATATTTAGGAACGCTGTTAGCAAATTTATGGAGGAGTAGGGGCCACAGGCGCAGTGAAACAAGGGCCATGTTGGATTGATTATGCATCCTGGGAGGGACTGAAGGGCAATAATTGTACTAACAGTCTGAAGGGTAGAATCAACACTACCGCAGTATTTTTCCCTGTTTTTTTGACTTTTTAAGACCAACAGTGGAGAATAGTAAGGGGAAAGTTTGAGAGAGAATAAGGGATGACAACAAAGAGCCAGGAAAGATGTGGTATGTTTTTATATGTGTCTCAGACCACATCATGAGTATGATCTTAAATGCCCCAGTTTACAAGTTACAAGTCACCAAATGTTTCAGTTTGCTCTACAAGATCCCTTTCCAACAATGGTACTGAAGCAAAAACAAGCAGTGCTTTCATTTTTTCAATGAGACCAAAAACTCATGGAGAACTGTGCTACCACAGATAGCTCCAAATAATGTGAGACATTGATGTAAAAAGGCTTGTCCTCGTCCACGGGCCAATCAAATACCACTGTATACTGGATATTAGAGGTCCTACTGGTCATGCACTGAACAATTCTGTCTAGGATTATGCATTTCTGTATGACACCAATGAATATGTGAATATTTGTTTAACTCATTCTCCTGTACATCCCCTCAACTTGTTCTGGTTTCATTACAGTCTCGACTCAACCATCAGGCTTTAAACTAACACCACAAACTGTCTCTAACTCAGGCAGGTCCCAATATAAAGTTACAGTAACCACCTCTTATTCACCCTGAAATATTCATATTTCAGTATACTGTAGCATGTAAGCATTTGACACATTCACAGCAAAGTTTTGGAAAGGATGCCGTTGAACAAATCAGTGTTAGTCGGATGAGAAGTTTGCCTTATCTTCATCTACTGAGACAACACTGATAATGTTCTAGGTGGCAGAGAGAGGTGAGGGTTGGGGAGATGGTCGGGGTCTATGGGGACATCTGGGAAAGTGCACAGTCATCATTTTCACCAAACATGAAATGGGCACAACATAATATTTTAAAAACAGATAAAATCCCCTTCCACCCTCTGTCCTCTTTATCTCCTTTCAGATTGTTGATTCATTAACGTTATCTGAGCAATGCAGCAGGTGCAAAGGGAGCCATGAAACAAAAACACAAACACACTTGCCATTTCCTGAAACGCATAGGCACACACCAAGTTTCCTGTGGGAATGTTCTTTCACCTGCCAGCCCCATCCTTTGGCTTTGATCACGTCATTAGAATATCACTCTCTACTGCAGAAATCAGAGAGTTACAGACGTGACGAATGAAAGACAGATGGATAAAAGTGAGAAGATGAGGTGAAGGAAAGAAAGCAGTAGGGTGAAGAAAAGATCTGAACATGGATATGAGGATGTAATATTTTTGTTAAAGTATATTGTTAACACACACTTGACACATGTGGCTCAGTTAGCACATCATTAGTACTACAGAAGCATTACAGCATGCTGAATTTAGAACAAAATTAAAATAAACTAGGGGGCTTCAAAATTCTTTGCTCTTTTTATAGTCACACTTTTTTTCAGCCAAATTACTAGATGGATAGTATGGAATGATTATTAAATGTGCCTGTGCTGTTAATATGACATCAAGGATTCTGATTCTGACATGTTGGGAGCATCGAGGAGCAATACAAGCTATGTACTTACAGTATCACCACCCTGACATCTGCAGCCATTACTGTGCACATGTGGCTGCCTTTTTATATATAGGGCCTATTGGAGTGATGGTCACTTTGCAAAGTGTGGGTTAGTTCCACTGTTACATGTACATACTAAACCATACTGGATCAAACTTTTCTACATTTGCTCTTCATTTACATCTTCATTAGTTTTTCATTTCATACTTTTGTCAGACTGATCTAATAGTAAAATGAATGTTGGCATAGCTATCTAATTTCTCATAAACTTTTCTTTTATTACCACATCAATTTTGCTTGTCTACAAATATATGCAGTTATAATTTCCAATAACAAATGCACACATACGCAGAGATAAGACTGGCCCTCAGGGATTGCATCCCCAACATGAGCGCTGTTCTCAATAAACAGAGCACCACTGCCTCACACACACACACACACACACACACTATCTATCCATCCACACAAACACACACAAGCTCAGCGGTGTTATCAGCAGGGAGACCAGCAGATCTGATGAGAGAGGTGTCCCTGTTGATACCGAGGTGATAACATCAGGATGTTAACACATAAACTCAGGGCCAAATGACACTGAATGGGACAAGCGATTACCAGTCAGTGTCATCAAAACACTGCACATGGTCACTCCACACACACACACACACACACACACACACACACACAATCTTTTAGTCGATCTTTAAGATTAGACAGAAACACTGTAAACAGCCGAGTGTGAGTGTGAGAGTGTGTGTGCGTGTGTGTGAATGGCCACATATTGAGCATAGGAAACAGATGCCTCACCCCTGTCTATGGGAGAAAGAGCGATAGAGGGAGGGAGGGACTGTGTTTGTACTGGAGCTTTGCATCAGTGATACTTCAGTCTTGTGGCTGTTGTTCCACTGTTAGACACTTAGATGGGCACACAGGTAATAAAGCAGTGGTGAGGTTCAGCGAGTTTGAGCGGTTCATGCTGACCTTTGCAAATTCTTTACATATAGCAATCTGTGCATCAAAGGCTTTCTAAGTCAGCACTTCTTTCATATGAAACAGGAAAAGCTCAAATGGTACAGTAGCTGGGCAGAGACTGTGAAACTGCAGTGCAGTATTTACAGAAAGGAATCCGAACCCATCAACAACAAACAACTATCCTGAGAGTGAACTGGGCTGCTACAGTTCCACATCAGGGTCAAAGTTAGTCTACAACGGTACACACCAGGAACTCTCCTGGTCACATAAAATGCACCCATCTAACTTGTCTCTCCCTCTCATTAGACTTCCTTCCTCTGGTCCCCTCATCAATCTGCCACACCTTCTCCGTCTCACTTTTCCTTACTGAATCTTCTCTCATTCGACATCAACCTTCCCACCATCTCTGCCCTGCTCTAGGCAAACTAAATGGATCCATGGCAGTGATGGTGCCTGAGGGTGCACTAACCCTGCCTTTACACTTCTGCTTCTGCACTTCCTGTGGAGCTACAGTGGGAGTTACTACAGGAAGTCTTTATTAAATTGGACAGCCCACTTCCTACAGATGACGACACATGAAGTTTTGTAAGCAAAGGAATCGCCGTGCAAGTGGTAAATACTGAGATCTATAACAACAAAGTGAAGAGAATAAAGAAAGTAATGCTCTTTAAATTTAAGGTAGTACCTCTAAATCTTGGATGGAAGCATTTGTGGGTTGCTATAACCATGATACAGTCAAAGTCTGGTTAGGCTTTAGCAAGTAAAACATCTGATTATTATTCATTATTTTTTTTATCTGTTTTTATCTAGAACCTTAACTGAGGTCTGCAAATTAGCTTCTGTCATGTGCCCTATATGCACAGCATCTGTTGTTTAGTAGTAGCTATGTTGTATTGTTCAAATAAAACTAAATTAATATATATAAAATATTTTAAAAAGGCATGTTTATTGTTGATATATATGTTGATATGATATTCTTCTAAAAAAAACTGTAATATCTGCTCCAAGGGAAGCTCCTGCTGAGAGATGGTTAACTTTCAGGCTCAAACATTTAAAAAGCCAGATTTTGAAGTTAATGTGACAATTGTAAATGTGACCCCTTGGTATCAAACAGGTGGGTGATTATGTGTTTGATGCATATGGCCATGTATATAATTGTGCATTTTATCGAGAAACCTCATTGTTTCCTCACTGCGGTCAAGTCTAGCATCTGTCAAAATCTCTGTAATGCTGCATAAATCAGTAAAAGCACTTAATATTTCATCTGCTGCTGTTGGCCAACAGCCTTGGCATCTATAGCCACAACTTTCCAGCATGTTCCTCAGCTGTATGAGCATGCATAAACATTCTGAGTAATGAAAATGTGCACCTGCACGCACACACACACACACATGCACACACACACCATCAACATTAAAAAGCACAGAAGAACAAACTATAAAGTCAATCCAGCAGTATTAGGCAGGGTTAAGCAATTCAGCTACTCAGCAACCAGTCTCTGAACAATAGAGCCAGTGTGATCTGAGGTATGTATCATGAAAAAATCTGTCAGTCTCGTTCAGTTTCTCTTTGCTAAACATAAAACACACTCTATCTCTACAACACCCATTATTGTGCAAAATCCCTGACCCCACGACACACTGGAAGAGCCCTATCTATGGATGCACACAGGCACAGAATTCACAAGAAACAAGAGCACTTTCTGTAAGTTAGCGACAGTTGGGGAGGGAGCAAGATACAGAACAAACGACAGGAGTTTTTTGAATTTCCCCCCAGCACACTCACTGAGACTTAGTGGGAAATATTTTCCTTCCTATCATACACACACAATTGCCTGAGGGTGTTTCCCTGAATCTAAATATTCAAAGAATCCTTTGTTTTGATAAGATAACCATTTAGGCTGAGAGGGAGGCAGCAGCTTGAGTGAGCCAACAACAATGCCTCTTTATGTAACAGTAAACTCTGATGAAAGCTCTCTCATCATGCACGTGTGTTGTTATGAGTTTATTATACACAAAGGCCTTTCACCCTTATAACTGGCATTTGCATTACCTCCGTCATCAGGATCATGCCAACCCTCGAAAGATTTGGGGAAGCGAATCTTCCAAATGAAAACAGGGAATTTATTGAACTATGCGATTTCAAACTGCTATTTGAAGAGGAAATGGGAAGCAACTACAATTGAAATCAAAAGAGAAAAAAGTCCATCTGTCATTGAGTGAAATATATAAACCGTTGGTTTCCAGTTTATTTGGTAGTAATTTATGCAAATACCCAAACCAAAAGTTATTATTTGTGGTAGCAGACAAGTGAAATAAAGGTTTATTGACACCCGCAAAAGGAGCCTTTTTGAGTTCTTTTTTTGGCCTTTAATATTTCTTCTTCTTTTCCTTTGGGCTGTTCCCTTTCAGGGGTCTCCACAGCGAATCGTGTGCCTCCATCTAACTCTGCCCTCTGCATCCTATTCTCTCACACCAACTATCATCATGTCGTCTCTCACTACATCCATAAATCTCCTCTTTAGTCTTCCTCTAGACCTCCTGCCTGGCAGCTCCAACCTCAGCATCCTTCTACCAATATATTCACAGTCTCTCCTCTGAACCACCTCAATCTGGCCTCTCTGACTTTATCTCCAAAACATCTAACATGAGCTGTCCCTCTGATGTCCTCATTCCTGATCCTGTCCATCCTAATGTCTCCCGAAGAGAACCTCAACATCTTAAGCTCTGCCTCCTGTCTTTTCTTCAGTGCAACTGTCTCTAAGCCAACTAGTGCTCCCTGTAACCTCACCGTTCCACTAGGGTCACTCTCTTTCTCAAACATATATTCTGTCTTGCTGCGGCTAACCTTCTTTTTGCCTCCACCTGCTCTCACTACAGATCATAATGTCATCTGCACGGAGATTCCTGTCTAACCTCACCTGTCAGCCTGTCCGTGACCAGAGCGAAGAAGGGGCTCAGAGCCGATCCTTGATGCAGACCCACCTCCACCTTGAACTCCTCTGTCACACCTACAGCACACCTCACCACTGTCTTACAACTCTCATACATGTCCTGCACCACCCTAACATACTTCTTTGCCACTCCAGATGTCCTCATACAATACCACAGCTCCTCTCTCTGCACCCTGTCATACGCTTTCTCTAAATCTACAAAGACACAATGCAACTCCCTCTGACCTTCTCTGTACTTCTCCATCAGCATCCACAAAGCAAATACTGCATCTGTTGGACTCTTTCCAGGCATGAAACCATTTTGCTGCTCACAAATACTCACCTCTGCCCTTAGCCTAGCTTCCATTACTCTTTCCCACAACTTCATAACTGTTTACATGGACATAACCGTTTACACCGATTTACACTTTTGCACATTCATTACCTCACTTTTTATGAACTGCACTACCTCTACTTTTTATTGCTCTTATTTTTTATTTCTATTTATATTTTACTTTACTATACAGCATTTATTGGGGACGGCAAAGTAAGAATTTCATTGTGCAGGGAAACATGCTTTCTGTCTGTGCACATGACAATAAACACTTTGATTCCTTGAATCAACAACAACAGCAGTAGCAAACTAGGTCAACTGCTGAAGAACATTTAAAACATGAAAATATTTTTAGTATTGAGTACTAAAAATGGTATAGTATTGCAATTGTCTAATGCTGCTGTTGTCCTACCAAACTGGGGCTGGTTGAGAAATATCCAACTGAAGTTTAGGTTTATAAAACTACATCACTATTTGTTAGTAACTCCTACAATCTTGTGACAAGAAATTCACATGATCCCTATAACTATTAAGAGCAATGCATTTCCATTTGACTGGTCAATGGACTTCTTTCTTCTTGGTTAGAAATGTTTTGCTACTTATCCAAGCACCTTCTTCAGTGGCTAGGGAACCCATTTATATGCTCCAGAGTAGTCTTTGTTCCACCCTGGCCATAACGGTTGCAATAAGTCCCACCGTTAACTACGCAGTCCAAGAAGGCCAGTCTGCTGTCACTGGTGTCCTCCCTGGTGAACTTGATGTTGATGTCAACTGCATTTACGTGGTCGTGGATCTTGATCTTCACCCAGGTGTCGTCTACATATGTGAACCAGTTGGTTGGTTATGTCCATGGGAAGGAGTTGAGTGATTTCTTTTCCACTTTATCCAAGTATAGGTTGGCAACAATAGATCACACTATTGTATGTATGTAGTTATTAGTGTGTCCAGCTAGCGGTGAAAGGCTGGCCGAGTATTTTGTAATGTTGTGAGTTAATGCTGCTGACAATGGGTGTAAGATGTGCTCCTTCCTTGTGTATCTTGGGAAGTCCGTACAAGAAAGGGGTTGCATCTCCTGGATAAATGCGATTGTAGGTCACCCTATCGACCGCGTGGTATCTTTCCAGCAGTTTCATCAGTGCATTGATTGATTTCCCATCAATCAATGCACTGAGATGAGCTTCAAAAACATCATAATTAGGTATAAAGTTTCTTCAGTAAGATCACACTCCCAGGAAACAAATAATTTGTTTCTTGTAGTTCCTGGTGGGATCTCTTTTCAGCTTTTAATATGTGTGATGCTCGTCTAAGAGTGTGCTGAGTATATTGTGGTAAACCCCTGTGTTCAGGACAACTGTGCATCTTCCTTTGATGGTAGGTAGAATGGTGATGTTTTCATACCTGCTGAAAGCTGACCAGGCCATTCTCTCCTGGGTAGTGAGATTGGTTGTTGGTGGTTGAGCATCGGTTATTGCTGCAGAGACTTTCAACCGGAGTTGTTCTGCATCCACAACTGGCAGATTGTATTTATGGATGGCAGATTCTGTTGCTGTTAGAAAATCCATAACTGGAACCTGTATGGATGTAATTGCAAAGTTTAGACCTCTGGCCAAGACCTCCCTCTCTGGCCAGGTGAGTTCCCTGTCTGAGACGTTCTTCACCCACTGTCCATTGTGTTTACTGTTGTTGCATTAAAAACAGGAACAGTTCTCTACTGGACATAATCATGATCCATCCAACATAATCCAGAAACAGCCGTGCTCTCTGGGCCAAAGCTCAATTAAAAGGGTCTAAAGCAAAATGGAAAACTGTTCTGCGGTCAAATTAATCAAAATTTATGTTTTGGCAACCATGGACACTGTGTCCTGTGGACTAAAGAGAAGAGGGACCATCCAGCTTGTTATGAGCAAACAGTTCCAAAGCCTGGATCTCTGATGGTATTGGGGTGCATTAGTGCCTATAGTGTGGGCAGCTTACACATCTGGAAAGGCACCATCAATGCTAAAAAGTAGAAAGAGGTTTTAGAGCAAGATATGCTCCCATCTGGACAACGTCTCCTTCAGTGAAGGCCTTTCATATTTAAGCAAGACAATGCTAAACCACATACTGCATCCATCAAAACAGCATGGCTTCACAGGAGAAGAGTCGGGGATCTGAACTGGCCTATCTGCAGTCCAAACCTTTCAACAACAAAAAACATCTGGTGCATTATAAAACAAGAAATCCAGCAACAAAGGCCCCGGACTGTTGAGCAGCTAAAATCCTTCATCAGACAACATTCTCCTCCTAAACTCCAACAACTGGTCTTCTCAATTCCCAGACATTTACAGACAGTTGTTAAAACAAGAGGGGATGCTATAATGTGTTGCTGCTATCAAATTTAAAATGAGCTAATATTTTCCATGAAATGGTAACATTTTTCAGTTTCAACATCTGATATGTGAATAATAGGAGTTGATGAGATTTAAAAATCATTGTATTCTTTTTATATTTATGTTTTACACACATCGTAATTTTGTTTGGAATTAGGGTTGTAGAATAGCTGTGAGCAGTTTTTTCATTAACTCTCTTTTATATAACTTTGTGATTGTATGAAATTTCAGTGGAGCCAATGCAACCGGTGGTCAAAGATGGCAAAGCGGGCCACATAATAAGTGGGAAAGTGCATAAGAACAAAACAACAGTCGATCGTTCTTTTTTCTTTTCAGTAAAGTGGACTTGAAAAGCTTTTAGCATAGTCATATACTGTACAAAAGATAAGATCAGGTTCTCAAAGCTATGAAAAGCTATTGACTTTTAATACAGGTTTCGTTTTGTTGCAGTTATGAACAACGCAGCTGCAGCTATTTTAAGAGGTGAAGAGAAACTAATGCAATGTCGATTTTGGATTACTTTTGCAATAAGATGTGATTAAAAACACTACTGAATATGTACTGAAAAGCTGCTAATGTAAAAACCTGTAAAAACATTTTACAACCACATATTGTTTTGTGAACTATTATCAGGTATTTACTGGCAACTATAATTTCTATAATTTTAATAGAATACAAGTATAAATTAGATTACAATTAATTATTGTTATTATTGTTTCTGTCAGAAAACAATACATTGCAATACATTTTAAATACAACAAAACCCTGTGAAATTTTTTTTTTTTTTTTTACAGCAATTAAGTGCAAAGTTTACAAAACTTTATTGGCAACTTTTTTGCCAGGTAATTACTTTTAATTCTACAGGCAATTTGTTACAGTGTATATTTAGTATTACAGTATATGTAAGCAGCAATTAAATGTTGCAGCTTTTCTGACTTTTATTAACTCTATAGTTTAGTCTTGTATTATTTTTCAAAACCTTTGTTATGCAAAATCTTAATTTGCAAAGAAACTTTATAGATGTATATATAGAACAAAAAAGTAATAAAAAAATACTTGTGCAACTTGTTTTAAAGTATTTGGTGACTTTATATGATTATGTTACAGGGTTTGTACAACCTGCTTTGCTAATGTATTTAATTGCTGTAATGCCTTGAAAGCAATTAGGTTCACAGTTAAAGAGAGAGGCAGATGATGGAGAACAGGGAGCAAAGAGGCAGATCTGGTTGAAGTTAACCTTGAGTGGACCTTGTGGGTGGGTGGTACAGACCCAGACAGGCTTCTTCACATGCTTGAGCTTAAACCTCGTTAAAAGCCAATTATGCTAAATAATAATCCACGCCAAATGAAACAGAAACTCACAATCAGCTGTGCTGCTTTCTAAAATAAAAATGAAAGCAGATCTTTTGAACAAAAGGAAATATTATCTCAAAGAAACATTTTTTCCTCGATGTGTATGTGTGTTTTCGCAGAGAGGCCCGTTCCCAGGCTTGTGGACCACCGGAGTGAGCGAGTCGAGCTCAGAGGCAATAAAAGCCCCAGGCGCTGTCAAGTTCAGAACTCGACCAGGTCTTCTTTCAGTGGTACATTTTATGTGATGAACACAAGAGGCCATGAGTGAAATTTAAGAGAGACTAATTGCAGAGATTCCAACGGTCTCAGCAAATACAGAGTAGCCATAGAAACACATGGTAATAATTAGCCAAGACTGATAAGCATCTACAGCATATTCCTCCATTTCTCATGCTCAAGTACACAACCACTGAGCTATTTTATGTGATACACAACAGGCATCTAAAGATAAGGATCTGATAAATGCAAAAAAAGACCCTAGAAACACCTGCGGCAATGACATCATACAGGTGTGGTGACAGCCAACCAGTAAAAGCCTGGTTTTCTTCATGTTGCAATAAACAATTTTCTGTGCACGAATATGTAAGGAAAGCCGGACAAAGCTCCTATGGCTGAAACAGTTATACAGCAAGGCTGAGTGTCAACAAGAAATTATTGAATAAAATCTCTGCAGCTGATTTGTAAGCCTGCACTTGGCACAGAAATGGTTTGAACTAATACGACCAAAAAAAACAAAGATGGCATTTCATGTCAAAAGGAATGGCTACAGTCACCATTATCATTATTTGTTGGGTGCACCTTATCCCTCTCAGTTGTTGCTCGTGCCAAAAGCTTGGCAACAAATGACGCACAGATATGGTCACATTCTTGTGTTTGTTTTCATTGATAAACATGTTTTGATTGGCAGAATAATCTCACAGACAGACTGAGACCAACAGGATATGATCCTGAGAATCCTGAGAAAAGATAATAAAGTGATATAGCATATTATACATTTAATCATGTTAATAATGCCAATTTAAAATCTGTTCACATTATAGAATTAGAATTCCTGAAATTCAAATAGAGATTTGTAGTACACTTGTCCAAATTTCTTTGCGTCTAAATTTCGTAACTTAGCATTCATAGCTTCACTGTTAGCTTAGTCGGACACAGCTTTCATCAGTTAACTACAAAAAAAAGTATCGTCAGCCCTCAGGGGCCCTGAGCAGTTACCTGCCTTGCCTGCTGGCAGGGAATGCCTCTGCTGATGACTTCAAACACAGAATCGTCTACTGATTGACTAAGGAAGAGGTATGGCACAGATGAATCAGACTGGACCATCAAATATTTGTCAGTAGATTTGCTTAAACGAAAATTGTCTATGTTTTGTATCGAGTCATTTTGTCAAACCATTTGTAATAAAACCAAAACTAGACAAACAATTTAATTGTTAACGCTTTCACTGCAACAGTTAAGCAAACATCATATTTCCCTTTTAATACCCATTTCTTTAGATATAAACATGCAGATATGCATTACACTAAAATGTCAAAGTATCACAGTTCTGACTATTGATCAGTTCAACTTTATTTATAAAGCGCCAATTAACAACACGGTCATCTCAGGGCACTCTACATAAAAGATCACTACTCTTTGTAAAAGATCTCGCCTAGGATTTCTCTTCTCTTTACACAATGTAAGAAAAGTTCATTCTGCCTTTACACCGTCTCTACATGGTCCTATTAAAAAGCAGAAAGACATTTAGGTTTTCACCAACTTTCACTGGATTTTTCATCAGCATGACATGTCTACAGCTGTTTAACAGAAAATATTTATTACACTGCTGCAGACTTTATCGTGAGTTCATCATTCAATAGATTTTCCAAAAAGTTGTTTTCTCTTTAAATGTTACAACTATATTTTTGTCACAACAGTGTTAAAAGGTAGAGGTCACTGTACAGGAGCTCATGTTGAGCCTCAAATCCAAATGTACATCCTAAAACAACCTCGAGCATTATAACCCCTCCTGGGTGACACAAGCATTAGAATTGCACAAGTGAAAATATTACAACCTGCTGGTTCATTTAAGAAAGGACCCACGGTAATGGGCTGAATCAGTACCATGTGGCGCACAGGGAGCCTCCCTGCCCTCTGCTATTCAATATAGTGGGATGAACATCAGAAAGGATGGGCTGACAAGATACACATGTCTAACAATATATTACCACATGTGGGTGTACAGCAGCATACTCTTTAGGCCAAAGGGTCTCAAATGTTTCAACTTCAGGTCTAAATTATGTTTCAACAGTGAAGCCTTTGAGCAAAGTTTCTCCATCAGATAGACATTTTGGTTTCTCAAAAGTTACAGTGACGCACTAATCTACTCCAATTTTAATTTCTTGGCTGAAGAACCTTATTCATATATGAAATCATAAACCCAGTGAGATTCACTGGCCATCGACATAATGTAGCCATGTTGCAGTTTGAATGCTAGAATTTTACCAGACGTTTGTGCTGTGCAGGCACAGAGCTGCTCTTCCTTAGAATGTCTTTGCTTCCAGAGTGAAAACTGGTTCTCCATTACTCCTGGCTCCATTAGAACCACTGCACATCACCAGAGAGAAAGTGAGCCCATCCTGCCCTGAGCATTCCTCCGGCCTCCTCCTTATTGGAAAACTAGGATAGTGTTCAGGGGAAATACCTGGCATATTCCCAGAACAAAAAGAGCAATCTAGACATCAGGGGCAAAAAGGAAAATATATTAAGTTAAAATTAAAGACATTTTTGTCATATTCAATCTGCAAAGTCAAAAATCTGAATCAGATGAGGTTATCCAGGAGGCAGAAGCAAAAGGAGATGGGTGATACTTTTAGCCTGCTTTAGATATAGCAGTTCAGACACATATGTGAGAGTGTGTGTGTATGTCTAAAGTGTGTTGTGACTTGTGAGTGCTGTAGACATTAAGTGGTTGACATCAGATCCACTATTTGTGGGCTGGTCCACTCGAGTGACACCTGATATCAGTGAGTGAGTGAGTGAGTCTGAGAGTGAGTGAGAGTGAGAGTGAGAGTGAGAGTGAGAGTGAGAGAGAGAGAGTGTGTGTGTGTGTGTGTGTGTGTGTGTGTGAGAATTTATCTGTGCACATGAGTGCTTTTCAGAGTCGGCACCTGTGTCATATAAATCCGCCATGAGCTTGCTCCCTTAGCAGCGCTGCATTTCCAATAACAGTCATAAAGAGGACTGAGGCGAGGGGTGGAGACAAAGCTACTGTACACTGCTGTAATAGAGCACAGCTGTGTGTGTATGATTTTGTGTTGTATGCATGTGTGTTAAGAAATTCAGAGAGGTTCCACAGATGAGATGAGATGATGTGTCTCCCACTCATCTGTGGAGAGGGAGAGGTGGTGAGCTACTACTAAATTTAAGGAATTGGCTTCTGATTGTATTTGTTTGATGAAAAAAGAAAAAAAAAAAGGCTAGCTTTTTGTATTTGTCTGTCTGGCACTGCACGATACCTCTGTCTTTCCAAGAGATCCTGCTGTATCTCTTAAGAAATACAGTCAAAGTAATAATATATAATCACTGCGGAACTTTCCCTGGAAATTTTCATTTGCAATAAAGGTGTTCTGTCTTTGAGTATGTAAAGACATTTTTGTACAAAAGACTTCATTTACAAAATGAAGTCAAACTTCTCAATCATTAAATGCTGTAATCCACGCAGCAGCATAATAAAACAAACACTGTGCTGAAACATATGTTCCAATGCAACTAAACTGCAAACATTTTTGTAGCTACGTGTAATATGTTTTTTGAAGGGATGGCGTGCTACATTTATTAACAGAAAGCACTTTGGTTCAGGAAAGAAAAATTGAGGTATGTTTAAAGATTAATGAACACATTGTGTGTGAAGTGAGTGTTAAATGTTTCCCTGTTAGCCCCCCCACAATCTTTTCCTGACCTGAAAGAGTCTAAAGTCAACCATAAAAGATGAATCAAGCTGTGTGTGTTGTACTGCAAAAATTGATATTTTGGGGGAAAAGAAATATGTTGTCATTTTATTGATGTTCAATGTGCACCTCAATTTGCCTTCACAATAAATGTCAGCATGTATGGTTATTATGGAACAGTAATAAAAATGTATTCCAGCTACACACATTTCATACAATAATATGGTATGTGCATGTGCAGTTTAGTTATTTATTTCATAGGCAGGATTTAATAAAACTGTTAAAAAGTTACTATAAATACAAAGTATGGACCAAAGCAATGTCCCTGACAGGACAGTGGACAGAGACACTATACACTAGGATTGGCTGGCAGAAACATTGAATATAAATGTTGTTAATGTGACCTAGACAGTCCTGCTGTTAAAAGTAAGCTGTATAAGAGTTTAATTAGGAGATAGGCTGGTCCTAGGTGTGTACAGACACCTGGCTCTAAAGGTAAGAAGCAAAAAAGAACAAGAAGAGCGACAGAAAGTAACAAAAAACCCATTCCCATCACAGCTGAAGCAGGCTGTGTGAGGGCCCAGGATGCCTCTCTGTGTTTTAACTCTGTGGTTTCACTCTGGAGTTCTTCTTCTCTCCTGGGAAATAAAAACATTCTTGCTTTCCCTCCAAATGAGCGTTCTGGGGGCAGCCAGATGTGCACGAGGGAAGGAGGAGGAGGCTACAGCACCAGCTCTTCTCCTCCAGCAGAAGCAGGCCGCAACCTCGCCTTTAACATCTGACCCCGCACCCCTGACCTAAAGGATGGAGGGGAGGGGGGGACATGAGGAGCTCAGAGAATGTAAACAATCAACTGCCACATACAGAGTGGCCTTCCTGAGTGTTTGTCAGATTTGCAGCGCTCATTTTTTGGCTCAACTGCACATATGCATAAATATGTGAGCATGTTCCTCTCCTATCTTGTTATTTTGGCATTATTTCTCCCTTAGGTAATTGAGAGGATTACGTCAGTCATCTATTCCAGTCTGCTGGACGATGAGGAGGAGAATACCTTCAATCCCATCGGGACCTCGCAAGAGACCACCGGCTAATACGGAGGAGAAGTCTGAGAGGAGGAGGACATGGGTTCCAGCCCTGAAACATGGGTGGAGAGACCCAGATGGAGGGAGGGGAAGATGCAGGCAGATAAGATGGTGGGGGAGAGTTCGATAGAAAGGAGGGGGAGAAGAGGGAGGATGAGAGGCAGTAAGAAAAAGGCTGACAGAAGGGCGAGGGAGTTGAGAAAGGAGTCTGAGGAAAAGAGGAAGGAAAGAAAGGATGGAGGAGGTCTCTAGGGAACAAATTTACCACAGGACATCTTAAAGTAAAGGAACGATGCTTAACTTTCTTCATCTTTCTCTCTTTCTCTTAGTCTGATTTAACTGAAAACTAGCTGAAGCACACATCTTTCTAAAGAGCCATTATTAAACATTGTTTTTGTGATCTGTTTCCAGATGTAGGAAAACTCAGCTGTGGGTTTGATAGGAATATTTGTACCATTTAGCATTCAGGCTGAAAAGTCTGCCATCACAGGCTTATGCTGACTACACCAAACAGCATCCAAACCCTTTCCTTTATGGTGGGGTGTCTGAAAGTGAAGTGCTAAAGAAACAGACCATATAACTGCAACGTCAGAGGTTTAAGGCAGACTTTGTTGCACATGATAGGCTTCTCTCTCTCTGCCCTTATTTTCCCCATCTACATAGTTCCTACTGTGAACAAAAGCCATAAAGGTTTGCTACTCCATGTCTTGGTATACTCAATCAGGTGAGAAGGCACAAATGTCATTGAACACTGAATCACTAATGATAAAAATCCAGAAACAGCCTCACTGAAGACTTGTAGACATATTATGGGTTCAGTACATGTGACCAGAGATTGGCTCGAGCATGAATGTTTGGCTTCAACAAGCCGTAAATTACCAGCATGTTAGGATGCTGATCAAAAGTGCAGCTAAAACTATGACACAAAGATGGTCAGGTCTTATGGTGTGTAATTTATATGTTGGAACTGCTGCATCCCTCAGAGACTTTGGGTCACCTCTTAAATAAACGTATAAAGGTAAACTACCAACTACCCAAATAGGTTCTCTTTTTCACCTCATGTGCAGATCTGAGGTAGAAAGAAGCCCACTAAAGCAAAAGTCTGTTACTTTCACAACTTCTCACACTAACCGCAGGGAGATTGTTGCGAGTCAGACAGCTGGCATGGTTCTTCTCAACAGGAAGTAGCTCTTTCTCCCCTCTCAGACCTGGCATGCTAGGAAATCAATGCATCACCCTCATAAAAGCCCTCACTTCCTGTCTATACAGGAAGCAGTCACTCACCCACTTGCTCCTGATATCCCGCGGGTCTTAGGGTCTCAGTCTGTCTGTGAGATTATTCTGCCAATCAAAACATGTTTATCAATGAAAACAAGCACAAGAATGTGACCTTATCTGTACGTCATTTGTTGTCTGAGAGCAAGCGCCGAGATTGAATCAGGTTGTGTGATGAATGTAGTGCAAGGCAATAAAGGCCAATGAGACAAACTGTCCAACCACAGACATGTTAGTCCTGAGGGAGCTGGCTTGTTGTATAATGTGACTGTACAGCATGTACGTAAAGTTCAATCAGATATCCCCACCCCTCCACCACCCATATTCACAGAGCTTTCCTTCCATTTTTCAGTAGCCCTAACCGTGGCACACCTAAACTGTCCTTTTCTGTTTTACAGTCACCCAAATTCATCCATACATTTTCTTTACAGGACTCATGTTACCTGTTGTAGAAAGACATTTGTAAATTGAAACAAAAGTGCCAATAATAAATTGTACTTCTGTACTTTAACCGCTTTACCTACATAATTTTATTCTCCCTAATATCACAAAGCTGAAAATGTTCCATATTGTTTTGTCCCACACCAGAGATGCTAATCCAGCAAGTTAGAAACTGTTTGGACAGTTGTCAACTCTGTTTCCTCTTCAAGTGAAATATACCTCCCACCTTCCAAATCAATTACCTCCTCATCCCTCTCGTGTGCCGAGCTCCTATTTATGGGCTGAACCTGGAGTCTGGGATTATGGCAACATTTGACCTCTCAACCTTCAACCCCCCTAAATGACCCCAAATGCCATTAAACTGCCTCTCTCCCACTATTACCCAATCTGATGACTCACTTAAAGGGAGATTCCAGGTTATATGAGAACAAGATGGCAGCTCTACCTGCAATAATGGCAACGGAGCAAAATGGGTGCCAATTTGAGGTAAGAGGCCTTGGTTAAATAAAACTGAGATCTTGTGAGAACAGCTTTTAGATGCCAGTTGAACTCAGTTTACTGCACAGTGGTTTGCCACCTAGTGATACCTCATGTCACATCTGCCACATGAGAAAAATCGGATAATAGGCTTTTTACTGCAGGAGGGTGATGATCTACTTTCCTAAAAATAATTTGTGGAATTAAGTAATTTTGAAGCTACACACAGTAACATGCAATCACTATATTGTTGTAACACAACTTCTGCTTGTGTGACAAAATTAAATACACATATTGGATATAAGCATCAGTTACGAGTAACATGCACACTCACTCCAAAATTACAAATGCAGATGAACACCCCACTTAAATCTTCACTAAGACACAACAAAAACTATGAGCCTCAGCAACATTTGTGCTCCTTGCTGAGGAGAGAAAACAAAAAGTGACCGTTGCAGCCACCTGGCCTTTCCATGTTTATTTTCACCATTATCCAGTGGTAATGGAGAAAAGTTGAGACAAACATTGGTGCACCTGTTAATTCCACCCCCAGGGAAATGGGCCCACAAACCCTCCAACTATTTCCTGTGGCCTTGGGGTGGGAGCTCGAGATGGGCAAGCAGAACCAGATGATGGGGTGAGTGGAGGTTGTGTAAGGGCCGCAGGGGCACAGAGTGTAGGGTGTGGTGGCCATCGGGGAGGTAGAGGTCAGAGAGGGGGTACAGGACCACACCCGGTAGGACAAGAGGAGGCTGGGAAGGGGGAAAGAGTAGAAGAGGACCTGAGCACTTCATGTGAATTGGTTCCAGACTTGGAAATAAATGACAGTATATTGGATCCAGACATATGAAGGCGGATTGTGGATTTCCTTGTATGTCTCTGTGAATTTTTTTACATTTACGGGCTCGTTTTGGACATCACAGCTGAACTGTACAGATCTGAACCCACAGCTTACTTACAGTAGTAACCTGGTGAATATAATGTTATAGTTAACATAATGAATCACAATCAGTACTCTAGAATAAAGTGCCCCCTAATACCTTCATTAGTGTTTCACAATATTTGCATCATCTGGTCCTTCAGGCTTGATTGCTTCATTTCAATATCATCTTCCTCCACATCCTTTTTGCTCCTTCGCTCTTCCCACATACTGTTCTGTGCTAGGGGAATTATAAAGCATAACAGCATAGATGTCTACTCTTATGGAACACCCAGGTTGCTCTTTCCCCCCCAACTTTCTCTCTGCTCCGCCTCCTCTGAGCTTCCTACTCACACAGCAGGGCCTTTCTTCTCCCAGGTCCATTTTTCAAGATGAGCCAGTTCACCACCACAGCACACTGGTGAAAGCAAGGCCATAAAGGAGAGCTCAGAGATGTGGGAATAAACCAGTCAGAGAAATTAAGCGTGGTGTCACTAAATCCCCTGTAGTAATGCTGCCCGTTAATAATGTTTGAAGAAGACAGTGAAAAAGACGATAGCGGCAACGGGCAGAGAAAAAAAAAAATTATACTGCATGAAAAAGTGCAAATATTTCACCAGTACTGGACAGATGGTGACACAGGTGGCTCATTAAAAAAAAGTTCATCCCAGCTCTAATTTTACTACTGCACAATTTGACACATTGCATCAACCAATTATGGATGTCAACAGTCAGAACCTATTACACTGCCTTTTTATTGTCTCTCTTAATGAAAGAGATTAGAACATTTTAAATTCAAGAATCAAGGTAGCTTGTTGTCTTTAGCACGATGCAAAGTAGCAGTAGTCAGTTAAGAGGTTCAGTTCTGTGGCAAAGCTTTTAAAGCCGCAAGAATCCATCTTGGCTTTCAGTATGTTAGTGAGTAAAGAGGCTCATTAAGTCATTTATCACCTCATGTTAACTGGCTCCACTGTGTCGCACTGGGCCCTGTGACAGAGTCTGTCATAGTCTCTTGGTCTCTCAATGAGTGGGGGGCCCTCAGCATGGACAGACAGGATCAGGAAAAAGAAAGCCCAAATAGTGAATAACTGAGAGAAAGGAGGGCATATAAAAAGGAGAGCGGGGTGAAAGAGAAAGGGAGGTCAGAGAGAAAGCAGAAGACAAATGGTGTGTAGTCCCATTTTAAGGAGGTGAACTGGAGATGATTTACAGGAGCTGTGAGAATCCCTCCAAACACCATCTGACCAGACATGAGCACAAATCACTGCTTAGTGGACAGCTGTCAACGCCACCATGAACTATTCCCCTTTTTTTCAAACATGTGACATGTGCCGAGGATGATACTTCAAAAGACTAGTTACATTACATATTACCAATCCATTATGCTTCCTCCTAATAATAATGGGGCTTGTGAAAAAGGAGTGGAATCAAGAAGACTGCCTTCCCTTTGCTCTCCCACCTGAGCAAGAAATGCCCTCCCTGTCCCCATCTCATATAACATGCCACATTAGATTCCCTGTTGCTTCATCCCCTGCTGTGTGTGTGTGTGTGTGTGTGTGTGTGTGTGTGTGTGTGTGTGTGTGTGTGTGTGTGTGTGTGTGTTTGTTTATGTGTGTAGGCAGGTCAATGGCGTGAGCAGAGAAACTTTTCAAAGCTGATACCAACTTCTCACTCCTGGCAGCAGCTTTGTCGTTATAAAGGTTTCCGACCCTGATTTATGACCCCGACCCCTGGTCACTGATCCTGCTGGTAACATCACTCACACACAATGACAGACACACACACACCTGTCCCTGGCCAGCTGTGAAACATCACTTTACAAATGGTATCATTCTGTCTCTGGCCTGACTGTGCTGGTGCTCTGCCAGGCTCTTCATTCACTTTTGCCCTGTTAAAATGAGTTGCCAAATAGCGCTGCATATGCAAAGTTAGTAAAACTGGCCAAATCCTTTCCTACAGGAGACTGGCAGTGTTATTTATGTTGGCAGATGATTTATGTTAGTGGGAGGGTAAGGTATGCTAGCATGACGATGAATGGCTCCTGTAAATTGTTAACAGAATGTGAATAGTTGGTGCCAGGACTGCCAGTCTATACATTCTGAAACAACCTTTTTCATTTAGTCCCAAGAAAACAGAGTTACTCTAAATAAATAAAAGTAAAACTGTCCTCAACACCATTCTTTGGGCTGAGTTCTATATGCTTACAAATAAATAAATAAATACAGTAAATAACGTTGCTAGTTGCTTAATCTCCAACGGAAAAGGAAAGGTAAGCTGGCAAAGGAAATGAGCAGCTAATTAACTACCTGTTCATGGTTTGTATGAGTCGTGTGAAAGATGCTCACTGTTAAGCTAATCAAACAACTAATTGGATATTTCTGTACCATAACCTATTCCTGCAGGTTAGTCTGCACTTTTCTTCAGCAGCAACACCTACGATTCAGGAGAAGACTGCAGTGAGTCAAAAGGGAATCAAGAGTGAGTCAAGCGTGGATATAAACAGTTGTGGCTCCGTGCTGACATCGCAGGTCGGCCGCACTATAACCAATATTTGAGCATAATCATGGTTTGACATTCTACATTCTCTGCCTTTATGGGCAGTGCTGAGTGTAGATTATCCATGTTTTGGAAAAGCTAAATGGCATTTCACACACACACACACATAAAAAAAAACTTAAAAAAGTACATCCAAATATTAAAACTGACACCAGAATACCTACCTTGGGGGGTAGGTATTCTGGTGTTTATTATCCAGGTCCAGCCTGCAACTCAATTAAAACTCAATTAAGACCCCTGACATTAGTTAAATTGACTTAACCCTAACCCCTTAAAAACAGCATTAGAAACCTAAAGAAAAAAATACATCTAAGAAAGGGATATTGTTAATTAAAACTAAATAAAGAACTCAGGCGGGGTTAATGTCATCCACTATTGCTGTAAAACAGAATACCTTTTTCATCATAAATACAATATACATTATATATTTGGGAGGGTTGCGTCAGGAAGGGTATCCAGCATTAAAACTGTGCCAAATCAACATGCAGACAATGATCCGCTGTGGCGACCCTGAACTCACGGGATAAGCTGAAAGGACAAAAATAAATAAATAAATAAATTTATACAATACAATACAATATATTTATTTAATAACCTCCTGTCATTGCTAGATATAAAAAACATTAAGAAAGTGATGACAGTAATAATCTTGTAATAAATAAGTGCTTGCTGATGCAAGCCAGAGCTTGCATTTCCATTTCCATTTAGTTATTTAGCAGACACTTTTATCCAAAGCGACTTACAAGAGAGGTACAAGGCAGCAAAAATCTAAGTCAAGGAGAAAACATCAAAGCAAAGTCCTATCAGAAAACTGTTCACAGTTCATGAGATCCAAGTGCAAGGAAGAGCAGAAAGGATTTATTTTATTTTTTTGAAGAGATTTAAGTTCATAGGAAGATGTGGGAGAGTTCTGTTTTCAGCAGTTTTTTGAATCTTGGGAGAGAGTCAGCTGAGCATGCAGAGTTTGGCAGCTCGTTCCACCATTGTGGGATCATTGCGCTAAAAAGTGCTTACTTGCTGATGCTGGTAGGATAAAGCCACCCCATGCAGCAGAATAAACACACACATCTTGAGAGGGGAGTCCAGAGCAGCAAAGATACAGAGAGAAGGGTCTGGAGTTTGGGGCGTAACAGAGGGTCGAAAGCTGGGTTGAGTTACACACATGCTAACACACAATCACAGGTGCTCACACTCCAAAGTCCATCTAACAGGTATGTTTCATGATCTCTGGGGCCACAGGGGAGCAAACTCACTGGACACACTGTACATATCATAAAACTAGGAGCTACAGTAAACAAAATGTCCTTCCTCGGGAAACCCTCACCCTAACCCCACAATCATTAATAGCTGACCTTATACTTACTGCTACCTTGCTGCTATCCAGGCTGTACCATACACACTCATAAATATTAAAAGCATATTTAAAAAAAATCTTTTTGCAAATGACTGAGAGACTGTGTGTTAGACTAAACACTAGAAGCTTTACACAGCACACACTTAATGGTTGTCACTCCCGAGCCAGAATGGTATTGACCAGGACCAAGTAGGTCTGAGGGTACAGCGGCTGTTTGACCTCGTCATTTGGGGCGACTGTGGTGCATGAAGTAGAGTGGTTGTTCACCAACCCCAGCTCCTCCAGTCAGAGGTCGAAGTATCCTTGAGCACGAATGGGGGAATGAGAAGCAATGTAAAGTGCTTTGAGTACCAATAGGTAGAAAAGTGCAGACCATTTACTATATGAGCTACAGACTCTCATACGAACCCTACTCCCATAATGTGCTGAGCCCTTTGTTGCAGGAATGTTTGCAACTGAGATGTCACACTCACCTGAACAACATACCTACACAATCTAATGTCCTATGTCTTGTAATACATCATATGCTGTATGTTTGTATTGGACACAGGTGCAATTATCTATACCCTTTCATGCATCTATCTCCTGCTATTTGAGTTAGCACAAATGCAACCATTTCTAGTTTTGTGTTTGTGCGTTTCTCCTTCTAAAGAGGCTTTTTCAAAGTTTTTATGCTTATAACTACAATGCCCTTAGAGGTAATAGAAATCATTTCTGTTATTAACACAGAATCTTAAGTACAAATTCCCTACTTTAACTACATAAGACATTTTAAAGAAGCATAAGTGTTAAAGCTATTAGTGTATTTTCATTTATTCTCATAACCTAGACCTAACCCTAACCTTCCTAGATTTTGAAATGTAAATGTTATTCTTCACATTTTGCCTTTATTCTCAGCATTTTGACTTTATTTTCAAAATGGGAATTTAAATTTTTTCCTGAACTTTGTCATAATTTTAATTTTTCTTGATATGGCCTTAATATTCCATTGTAACATCAACCTCTTGGAACACCTGGAATTTTTCAGATGAATGGCAGAATTTTTAAATAATTGTGGGTGTAATATTTTAGACATTTATGATACAGATGCATTTGAATTTCTCAAAATTGAAAACCATAATTTAAATGTTGCACAGTAGAGTCCATTGTGGCTATTCACATCTGATTTGTTAATCCTAACTTTTATGAAGCTTAAAAAAAACTGCAGAAAACAATAACTGAAAACTAAAAAATAACAAAAACAAACTACAGTGGGTATTTTAAGCTGTGAAACAGCCACAGATGTTTGTGAGTTCTTGGTTAATTGTTGAATGTGTGTCAACATGCTTTGCTGCAGGGCCAATTGTCATCAGCTCTGTCTGCAGGGAAGTGGAGTAGGCAGACAGAGAGGTGCTAATACTCAGACAGACAGACTGACATAAGGCTCTCAGTCTGTGATGAGCTGCAAACCCGTCAAAACTCACCGGTCTGCTTTCAGCACTCTGGATTCTGCTGGAGGCTTCTACAAGCTGATCAAATCTCAGTGACAGGTATCTCTACTGTGCACAGAGACAGTGGCTCCCTCTGTAAAACTCGCTTGCAAATACATGCACCTGTCTTCATTTAAGCAGCATGTACACCGATAAAAGAACACTGTAAAAGCTCAGTGTGAAGCAGGCATTCAGTGACTGTGTTAAAGTAAATTTAATACAAAATAATACAGTTAAAAAAAGCCTCATCACATTGGCACTCAACACTCACTCTGACGACAGCCTACAGACAAATAAGAGTTACATCTTACCAGGAAATAAAACCGAGGCAGTAAAACCGAACCAGCACCGGCAGCAGATAGACTGACAAGGGGGTAAAGCAGTTAAAAACTATTAAAATTCTATTTATTTTGACTCAGAAAGCTAGGTAGTTCTCATTAGAACACTGCACTAACACTCACTGTAGTCTGATATTTTATAGTAAAGGTTAAAAGGTTCATAAAGTTCATAAATAAAATGGTCATTGATCAAGTTTTCTGCATGCAAAGCATTTGTGTTGAAGGAAACTTGGAGACCCATTATGAGATGCAGCTCAGGAGCAGGCGGAGGTGGTTAGGACTAGGATAAGGTGTGGTCAGGTAAAGCATCATAACAGAGAATGGTTGTACAAGGCCACCAGTCTTCAGCAGCCTTTGTCTAACCACTTCTGTGTCATAACGGTCCTCTGAGTCTGTTTCTCTTCCAACGCAGCCAGCATTTTAGAAAGGTGTGAAAAAAACTTCACACATCTTATGCCCAACCCCTGAAGATGCCTGTTTTTTAAACAACAAATACATGATACATGATACAACATGGCGCCCTCCGTGGCAGAAGTGTTTGCTCGCTCCGCGCTCGAATGTCGGCTTTTCCTTCTTTTTCGTGTGTTTCTCAATTCTCATTTTTCTTACTGTGTGACATTTAGAGTGGAGGGCAAAGTAAGAATTTCATTGTACAGGGAAAAATGCGTTCTATCTGTGCATATGACAATAAACACTTTGAATCTCTTGAATCTTGAAATAAGATGAAATTGATGTGACAAGATCACTGCCTATGGGGCCAGCCCATGCAAGTTGCCTATGAGCTGGATTTATTGCACGCCTGATCAAATATACCACTCCTAGCTGTTAACCCTGTCTTCTAATAATGCTGTGCCTATACAACCAAACTGCATAAGCAAATACATTTTTGCAGAAAACATAACCGCAACAAGACATTTATATTAACATAATGAGGGCAAGCTATGGATATGACATGTCAAGTGGCTTAAATTTGCAGTGATACTAAACATGTCAATAAAAGGTTTCCTGACAATATACTGTATTATAGTACATTATAGTACTGTACCTCCAGATTTTGTGACTACTGGTTAAGGTTAAGAAAACACTGTGGTCTGGCTTTATAAAGACAAATGCAACTTTTGTAATGTAATCTTAACCAAAGTGTTTTACTTGTCTAAACCATACATGGGGTGCTCGATCAGACTATGGTCAGACTCTGGACCTGTGGTGACACAGCCCTGCCCTTTTTAAACATGTAAGGTAGAGCGGTGCCTACGACAGGTTTCAATCAACGTGTCGGGACATGATGTGGCTACAACTTTACCTCCTCTCTACAATCCACACTACAGCCGAGCTTTTCCAACTCTATGGGCCCAGACACCAGGCCACAGGCCACTCTTTGGAGGAAGCAATGCCGCAGAATCTCTGGCCCATACAAAAAAAGCCGACTGGGATTGCTCTGCTCAACGCTCGCTTCATAGCGACTTGCCATTATACAATGTGACTGTTTCTCCTGCAGACGGCTGAGTCAGAACTTCAGCTCTTGAACACCAAATGTCTAAGGTTGGCACTACAAAGTCTTTTTATTGCGTTTTAATCAACAGACCTCCTGGTCCTGCGCCTGTGTTTTTAGATGAGTTTGCAGAGTTTTTATCCACTATTATCAAACTGGAGTCTATGTTAATATTTGTAGAGTTTAACATCCACACTGATGACGCTTCCTGCAACAAGGCATTAGAATTACTATCTTAGACCGAGTCTTTTAACTTCACACAGCATGTTTCTTGTCCAACTCTCACAAAGGGCCATACATTGGACTTGATTTTCATTTTTGGCCTGTGTGTGGATCAAATATCTATTGACAATATTCAAGTGAGTGATCAAAGTTGTATTTTCTTTACTTTGTCCTTTTATAAGGAGTCTCCACCATTTAAGCTGACCACTCAACGACGTATTATAAATCAAGCTGCTGTTGATAAGTTTTGTTATTTATTTGATACCAATTCTTTTAATGAGTGTACTGATGCTGATTCATTAGTTCAATCATTTAATAATCATTGTGTGTCTGCTTTAAAATGTGCAACCACTTAAATAAGGTCTTATTTCAAAAGTTGTCCTTGGCTAAATGAAAGCATCTTTAGACTTAAGAGAAACTGACGTAAAGTAGAGCGTGAAAAAAACCTCTAAAGTTGAAGTACACAGATTACATCTTAAGGAGCTGATCACATCTCTCAATGTCATGATTAAACAGGCCAGATCCGATCATTTCACCAATCTTATATCTGCAAATAAGAAAAATCTTAAAGTCCTGTTTGATGCCATTAAAAATGTTGTCTCGCCCTCAGCTCTACAAGTGTCTGTCTGTGTACTCATCAGCTGACTGTAACAGATTTTTACATTTCTTTGTCAGTATAGTGCAGGACATCAGGGAGAGTGTTTGTCCTTCCTCGCACACCTATACTAGAGGTTCTCCTCTGCACAGTTGGTCCTGTTTTTCTCCTGTCAGCCTACAGGACATTAAGGTCTTATTAAAAAAGATGAAACCTTCTTCTAGCCCTGTTGACATTGTTACAACCACTTTACTGTTAAACGCTACTGATTCCCTTGGTCCTTGTCTGGTAAACTTGTCTCTTCCTGCTGGCACGGTCCCTTCCTTTTTTAAACAAGCTATAGTTAACCCCATTCTTAAAAAGGCAAACCTAGATCCTTTTCACCCTATAAACTACAGGCCCATATTTAAACTGCCTTTCATGTCATGTTTTAGAAAAACTAGTAGGCCCAACAACTTTCCACTTATCTGCATTATCATCAAATCTTGGACAGGTTTCAATCAGATTTCCGCAAAATGCACTCAACAGAGACAGCCCTTCTTAAAGTGTCAAGTCACATTTTGATGGGGGTGGAATCGGGCCATTACACAGTGTTGGTTTTACTGGATCTAACCTTAGCGTTTTACACAGTTGACCATAAAATTTGGCTAAATTGACTCCAATGTGTTATCTGTTTGTCTGGTCTGTATTTCAGTGTTTTTCCTCGTATCTTACTGATAGAACTTTTTCTGTTGCGATAAACCAGATCATGTCTGACACTTTCACATGGTGTACCACAGGCATCAGTTTTAGGTCCCTTGCTATCATTTATATGCTGATGATATTCAGTTATATAGTTCTTTCAGAGAGTCTGAGTTTCACTTGGTGTCTAGCTTGTTGGAATTTCTGTCTTGTATTAAGAAGTGGTTGGGCAGTAACTATGTTCAACTGAATCCAAAAAAAGACAGAAACTTTGATTGTTGCCCCAGATAAGAAAATTCTGCAGATCAGACAACACCTTGGTTCTTTAGGCTCCTCTGTTCAGGCAAGCCTCATGAACCTTGATGTTGTATTTGATCAATTTATGTCCCTAGATCAACATTAAGGACAGATGGTCAATAACTGTTTTTATCATCTGCAGAATATTTCTAAATCTCATTTGGACTATTGTAATTTATTAAATCTAATTAATGTGTTATAAATCAGATTTAAATCACAATGTTCAGAACTCAGAAGCGAGGCTTTAAACAGGAGCCAGTAGAAGATCCAACATCACAGCGGTTTTATATTCTCTTATCTAGTTACCAATCAGATACAGAATTGATTTTTAAATTCTGGTTTTCACTTAGAGACCTTCATGGTAACGCTACTGAGTACATTTCTGACCTGTTGACCCCTTATGGCTCCTATAGATCACAGCTGAAAACTTTATTAACATGTAGCCAGCAGTCAAACAGCCTGCAAAAAGAGAGAGTCAAGCATAGTTTTACCACAAAAGTCCACACTCCTGCTCACACAACACATTAATAATCACTGACAGTTGTGTCTCAACCAGGGTGGTTCCACCTCATTGGTTGTGATTAATAGTCTACCATGTTTTCCCATGATTCTTAGCAAAGATGGCAGAAACTGACCTTAGCTCGGCATTCTGGGACTGGACTCTGGCAGCGCTTCTCACCGGAGCCTTGACCTCTCTCTCCCACCCCGCCCCTTTAACCTTTACTCTCTGCCCTCCGTGGTTTCAAGTATGGACTGGCAGTGGTTGTGTGGGATGGGGGTTCCAGCTGTGAATTATGGCCCATGTCAGGACATGGTCAACGTGCCAGGATTTCTCATGCAGACTGAGAAGCAAGACAATTACAATTATAGGCAATAATTGAAGCATAATGAAGATAGATGAGGTTGGCAGCGGATGCAGGGGGGGTCACATCGGTGACTAATTCACTGCATTTCTTTAGTAAGTATAACAAGTGAATATCTGGGATACAACAGGTGAACAGGGCCAACAGAGGACACCTATCACTGCAAACATGCCACAAGTGCCATCAGTGCATTAATATGACAAAAAGCAACTAAAATGCTAAAGAGCTCTTGATGGACATATTTACATTTTTTGAGATTTAAGTAAGATGTACATACATGTATTATCTGGCTGATTCACACGTTTTATAGTTATGTTATTAACAAAGTGCCACAGTCAAACCACCCACTATCAATTAACGCGCAAGTATGTTAATGTCAAAGTGCTTTGCAGTAACACACCAATAACAATATTCAGAACAAACCTGGAATTCCTATAATCACAAAAAATATATTTTTTTTTGCAAAATTGAAAATTCAGTAATATAGTTCTCCAGACAAAGTAATAGTTTTGTGAAAACAGTGATGAAACAGTGATGAAACAGTACAGCCCTTCAAACTGAATGTGGATATTCGCAAGTGGCGCTTTTAGACCAGACAGTTCTAGGAACTAAGTCAATGGGAGGCTTACATGAGAACCAGACACCTGCAAGGGCTTTTTTCCATTTGCATTCACATCGCTAGACAGAACTCTGAAGTGAAACAAGGCAGCCCACGGTTAGTATAGCACGGTTACACTGCATTGGTTTTTAACAAATAAGCATACACTTACGTCAGTCACGGTCTGTGTTGTCCTTACAGGGTACCTACCTTGAAGCAGGAGGCATATTTGACACACTGTTCTTCCAACAATTCTAAGACCTATGAAACAGTGCTTCCAGTCCAAAACTGCCCACAGAAAAACACTGTAGAGGCACCAGATTTAATGGTAAATTAAATTATTTCCTTTAATCTATTTTACATAATGTACACATTAACTATTATCTAAGCATTATTTCAGTATATATAGTCTATATACAGCAGAAAACAAAACTTATCAAATTTCAGCATCTCCAGGGCACTGAGTGACTCTTGTGATGTGCTTTATCTTTTCAAGAAAGAGAGAGATCACAGATCTACAAACCAGTAACAGCATGATGGGTTTGTTTAGCCAGTCACTGGTGGTGTGCTACCTATGTTTGGAGTAAAAAGTGGAACCAATGCCAAAGTTTTTGTCAGGCAGCAACAAATTCCCCCAATGCTTGAAAAAAGGATCTGAGAATTGACAAGAATGATAAACGGCTAACATGTTAACAAGATCTAGTGTCTTCACAGCGAAATGAAACACAATAGGTCGGGTTTTTGTGCATAATCTGGTCTCAGTTGGCCTTAATCTCTTTATAACTGTATAATGCCCAGGAATATGAAAAAGGGACGAAGCTTGGAGTCTCTTCTCCATGAGTAAATATACAACAACCTGGGAGCCACAGTTCTCATATCGGACCAACACAGGACCATCTGTGTATCTTTGGAAGGACACTGATACTTTATTGGCTTCCTGTGAGTGTGTGTAGCTACACTGAGCCTTAGCCATGCCATTCCCAGACGAAAGGCTGGAGGAGTGGGTGGGTTGGGGATTCAACAATACAAAAGGATCTGGTTCCGACCGAAACTATTGGTGGTCTCACAACAAGCTCATCATACAAGATTACATACACTTACTGCTTACTAATAACTTTGCTTCAATCCATCTTGGTGAGATGTGAGATAGAAATATCCTAACATTTCTGTAAACAATGCACATACTGTGCGAACTGGATCTGAACCCAGCTCAGTGACTGTTTAAACTAAACGTTCCAAGTTAATGCGAACAAATATCCACGGAGCTGCTCAGAGGTTTCCTCATATCCTGCCCTAGCCCACACACACACACACACACACACACGCACGCACGCACTTACACGCATGCACAACCCCACCCCAGAAAGGGGCCCATGGCTACTGTAACTATGTTAAACCATTCCTATAGCAGTTCTGAGAGCCTGTCAAATGCCTCCATTAACAAAACCCTTTGTTTCTGGGTTCACCGTGTATTTTAAAAGTGGCGTCCCACCTCGTTTGTTAGAATTTATATTTTTGTCACTCTAAAACTCCCTAGCTTTCCCCTGTTTGCTAAGATTCTGGGCGTATGTCACTGTTACTTTGCCAAAGCTTGTACAACTGCTTAGTAAAATAGTCCATGTGCTGTTTAACTCACCAGTGCATTTTGGCCGGCATGTTTCTCTGACAGCGAGACAGTGACCCACTGTGTTTTTTATGGCGCTAACTGCCAAGGGTCACTTTACATTTGCTTTCAGTGCACTGAGAATCAAGCTGAAAAAGTTGTGGAGAGAGTGAGAGAGGGGAGAAGCAGCTAGTCAGACAGAGCCGACGAACAGGCATCTGCTGCTGTTTAAGCAGGAAACACCCTTCCTCTGTGACAAACGCGCCCACCTCACACTTTTCCCCTAATCAATAATTCAAAAGTGATCTCATATGAATATAAATATGTTTTGAAAATTTAATAAGCGCAACTTTGCCCAACTCAGCCAAACAGATGTCTACAGTTTGCACTAAAAATGTTCAAATCCTATTATAAATCTTGTGATGTTAATTCAAAGTTTGTGTGTGCGAAGATGTGGGAATGTAACACCCTGGGGTGCTAGTAGCCTGACACTGACTGCTCTAAGTGTTTACAAAAGCTAATTCTCATGTCAAACTGAGCTCTTTCTCACAGCTCCCGTCTGTCTGGAAGAGCTAATGCTGCTCATGTCGCTTTCTGTCTCCGTCCACATCTGTCTCCCAGTGGCGGCGATCGCCGTTTAGAGAACAGCGGGAGGTCAACAACAACTTGTCATCCATGGCCTGCTTTCAATCTGCCTGAGTACTGGGACTGACGTCTGGTCTGTGGTCTGAGAACATGAGGGTACACGATGTCAGGACGTCAGAAGAAAAAGTTGCACTGTAAACTGCTCATTTTGGGTTTCAAGGAGTGTGAGACAATAAATGGTGCAGAGGGAAAGAGAGACATATACTCAGAATGGGAGACAGACACTGACAGAGGTGGAGAATAAAGGATAGTTTTTCATAAAGGACCCATCCATTTTCCAGAGGCTATAAACTGTCATTGCAACAAACCCAATGTGGCTATAAATAATGAATGTGATGTGTGCTTTATTTAAGCACTAAAACTGAAGAGAAAATTACAGAATTATTCAGTGTATTACCAATTTGATTTAGATTTCATGGGTTTCCCTTTTTTCAGATGATTAGTATGAACTGGACAAAGGCACGAAAAGTCGAGATGAACAAAGTGTTTTCAATAAGCAGCCAGATCATGAGAACCACATATAAACTGAAAGTGAGCACAGCCAAAATGAAAAATATAATCTTCAAGGTGGCAGTCAGTAGAACAGATCTCCATAAAACAGAGGGTCACTGGTTCGGTTCCCAGTTTCTACTGTCCGCATGTTGAAAAGCTGTTGTAACCTTGAGATGTCCCTGGTATGTGTTTCTTCTTGCATTCTTTGGACAAATAATATGATAACAATTTGCTAATATGAGTAAATGTCAATGTAACTGTAATCTTCTACTCTCAGGTTATAAGGGAAGATTACACACTTTTATGAAACCAGGCTGTAGCACATGAGTAATCTGACTTCTCCTTTACCTTAGACATTCTGGAAGCATGGCTCACAGATTTTATTTGACTTTTTTGTTGTGTATGAGACTGACAGTGGACTGAGACAAAGATAAGTAGACACACAACAAAGTTAATTCCGACAGCCCGTACTACCTGATTTAAAATCAACTTTTTGTACTTCTAAAGGGGACATTGTGCTACTTTCAACTTTCAGGGTAGCACAGTTCCATGTGACACTCCTTCTTCCCTGTCAGCAGCCATGCCCACGACAGATCAGAAAACAGGTTAGGCACATAGATGGCTGTGTTTTCGAAGGGAAATCCAGGGGAAAAAAAAGAAAAAGAAAATAAGGCTTCTCACATTGCCGGCCCAGGCTACCAGACCAAAACAATACAGTTCAGATATCATTTGAGAAGGCAGACTGAAGGCATGACTGTTATAGAATTTCCATGTGTGCGATACAGAAATAAAAATAATGTGGCAACACTGGTTGACTAATGAAAGAATCTTCTTTATTATTGCAACGTGTATTGGTGCTGGGCCTTCACCTGGGTAGTTTAAAGGATGTTTGGGTAGACTGCCAATATATATTTTGCAAAAGAGCAGAATAAGACATACTGTAATTATCCAGTAAGACACCAACTAACAATGTGCCTATGTAATCATCATATGTCAAATAAGACCATTTTACATAATGAAGCTGACGAAAAACCATTTAAGAAATAGAAACAAGAAGATAGAAACTGACCCCCAAATTTCTGGCAGACTTACAGGGGACAGTATCTAAAGGCCATATGTTGATGCTGATGCAGTGTTTTATTGAAAATCTGGCTGGTAAGACTAGGGCCTTAGTGTTACTGATACAATGTTCCTTCCTCTTTTGAAAGTAATCTTGGTCTATTCCTCATGTTACTATGTTTTGAAAGACAGCCTTATCAAGTCCCGCCTTCAGATTTTCAAAAGGTGTTTTTCCAACTACTTTTCTCTCTTTAAGAAAATTTAAAAAAAAAAAGAGTCTAATCATCATTCCTCCACTGGTCAACCAGTGTTACGGAGTACCTTTATTTCTGGATTAACACTACTTGAGCACCTCCTATGCATATGAGAACAAATAAGAACACGGAGTCTGTGGATCAAGGTGGTGTGATAGGGTCAACAGCTCTGGGGAAATGTGGTAAAAGTTGCCTCCCAAAGGTTCGGCAACCCGGATTATTATTTTTGGTTCTTTAACAATTCAAAAACTTTTAAGATACTTCATGACTCAAAGTCCCGGTGAGCTTAGTAAACAGAAAACCTTCAGTTTCTCACAACTTCACCTTTGTTCCCAATTTACTGATTCTGAAAGGAGGCGGACCCCCAACAGTAGAACCACCCGCCCTATTTTACATATGCTGCCAAGTGGACGTAAAAATTCAAAAGCTACCGAGTCCAAGGATGAGAAAGTGTGTGTTTAAGTGTGTCAGGGATATGAATAATGTATGAGTGGCAGGTCTGACTGATGTGGTGGTATAAGGTTTCCAGCCAACCAGTTGAGGGGCTGTGCGTCCATGCCCAAACCCCAACACAGTGCACCGCTGACTTCAAAGGGTGTGGTCTGGACTGGCTTATATACAAACACAAACTCTCTCTCTCGTAGACAGACACACACTCTTTCAGTTACTCTATGCTTTTACACACATGCAGAGACACAAACACTAGCCAACTTGCACTATTGAAATGACATCTGCACACTCCTTCCACCCAAATGTGGAAGCACACACACACACACACACACACACACCCACACACACACACACACACACACACAGAGACTGGACTTCCTCTGCTCCCAAACAGGAACACACAGGGTGCTGTGTCCTGGATGGTGGGCCTAGGTTTTGGGTGGAGGGAGGCCTGCCTTTCCACACCTGTGTTTGCAGCAGTAATTAGGGGTGCATGCTATTTTGAGGGCATCGATCGTCCATGTACTCACACACACTCCACCATGAATGGTGGAGGCATACAGTCGACGTAGGCTGGTGTTTGCACTGCAGCAGCTTGTGTTTTCTCAGGTTAGAGAGTGTGAATGCCAGTGGAAAGCTCTAAATGGCCTGTAAATACATATTTCCAGTTTCAGGCCATTACAGAGATCATCGTTTGTCCACACAGATGACATGACAGACAGCAGAACTCGGGGAAATTAGCTTAGCTAAAATCACCTTCTCATCACTATCACAATATACACAAACACATAAACACCTTTGCGACTCAAGAGAATTGTCAGTGTAGTGTCATAAAAACATGGACATAGAACCTATACGCCCAAGACTGAATGGAAACCAAATAGCCACAAATAGCGAGCCACGTTCAGCCAAAGTCTACCTGTGGTATTTGTCAAATGTTGTGTTTTTTCTTAATTTAACTTTGTGAACACTGCTTTGTGGTTTTGGTCATTTTTTTCTCCTTTTGGAAAACTAACTGTTTAGTGTTTTCTGAGTTTTTTGTTATCAGATATTTGTTGTCTCATTGTGATAAATTTTAATGTCTCATGCTAATGTTGCATGTTTTTAACTGAGCTATATGACTTTTAAAACAAGAACTATTGACACATATCATACTGAATGCTGTGCATATTTCAAAGGAATCTGTGCATGACCAATCTGTGACCTCTATGGACTCCCTCAGTTTGGTTTTCATGCCAATATTGCTTGACTGCAGTAACAAAACAACAGAAAATAATCCACTAATTATGCAGCTCTACAGAGGGCTTTGGGCTTTTTGAGCTCATCAGTTCCAGTTTAGTTTAGTCTCACCCATTATCACCATAAACTCAAAGGAATAAAACAAGATTGAGGCTATGTCTTAAAATGAAGTCCTGTAATAAAGGCTGTTTTTTTGTTTGTTTGTTTGTTTGTTTCTTTCTTTATGGGAATGATACTGAGTTCATCTGATGGATTCATTGGTAATAAAAAACACCGACCACATGACAATATCAAGTGAAAAGGCTCAATCTAGCGCGTATTCTATTGTGAAATTCTAGACTTGTTCCTAGTGTATTTTTGAATTGACCAGCCACGTGGCGAACATTTGAGAGACTACATTATCCATCTCCCAGGATGTCACATGAGTCTGCATCTCAACATCTTAAGGAATAAAACAAGCATGACAGGCCGTGACAGTCACCAATCTGCAAACTCTATACTTTGAGGTTGCGCTGGTTTGGAGAGCAACGAGGCAAGCTATTGCACTGTGCAAAAAAACAAAAAAAACCAAAAGATTTGTAAATAAGAGGAGTAAACACAGGCAGGGTGAAACATGCTTATTCCTTCTCTTTCCTCCTCGCTCTCTCGCAATCTCGTAAACACACAAGCATGGCAATTACGTCTCATTAGAGGACTCAATGCCTTTCATGTAGCTGCTGAACATGGCCACCGTCTCTCCCCTCTGGCCCACATACATAAACAAACACTTCAGCTGCCCCCTGGAGTCATGGAGCCTCCTCCACAGTGGAGAGCTAGGGATTCCCCTTAGCCATGGCACATGTCCCCCGGTCTCACTCACCAGCACTACTGGCATAAGTTTTCTCCTTTCCTCACTCTGTCTTGTGCTATTCTTGTGTTCTTTCCTACTCTCATGTTCTCAAAAACAAGTGAGAGAAAGAACAAAAAAGGGAGAAAGAAGTCAGAGCGGCTGCGGGCCAGTAATGATATGACAGAATTGTGGCATATAGTGGGTGGCACTTTTTATAGCAACTGTCAAGGCAAATGTGCAATCATTCACTCTGATTGAGTGAGTGAGTGAGTGAGTGAGTGAGTGAGTGCATGTGTGCTCGCATGTATATGTGCACAACGGCTTGTGCACAAGTGTGTGTTGGGAAGCTGACTAAGGGATTGTGAGATGGATGAAAGACAGCCATAGAAAGTGAGGCAAAACTAAGCCAGACAGGAGAGAACATGAACAGAAAGGTTGAGAGAAAAGGAAAACGAATGAGAAGGGCCACAGGAGAGGGATTGCTAAAAGACAACAAAGAAAACACTCCGCTGTGGCATTGACCAAAGGGCCAAAGAGAGGTGATGGCTGGGTCAACCGGAGGTCAAATAAGGTGCAAAACCAGTAACTCTGGGGCAAGTTTAGAATGAAAACAAACTGCTGCCATCACTGCAGGTCACAGACAGGCCCTCCCCCCTCCAGTTACTTACACTTACACACACTTTCATATAGCTGGGGCTACTTAATTAAAAAGGAGATTTCTGGCACTCCCTTAGAATATCCCACCTTCTAAAAGTAAACACATACCTCTCCATCGCAGCTTTTTAATTTAGGATAAAGTTCAATAAGAGTAGCGTGGAGTGAAAGCCTCATTGTGGCTCAGAGAGAGGCTCTGAAAGCCCAGTCAGTACTCTCCTCGTTCATCAGACTGACGCCTCAGAACAGCATTTCTTCACCAATTATGTACAGGTCTCACACCTCGCTGTGCATATGTGTAAATATACACAAGCCTGTTGTTTCATATAAGATCTATGGTTATGCGTGTGTGCACAGCACCAGAATATTAACACAAATACATTGTATCACTTCTCACCATATTGCAAACATGTGTGTTTGTGCATGCCAGCATGTTTGTAAAATGTCTGCTTGTGTGGGAGTTTGTATGTCGTACAATGACATGCGTCTGTTTTAATATCATAAGCCTGTGTGAACGTGGATTTGCTATAAGTTAATATAAAACAGACAACATAAGGAAGCCATTTGCAGTTGTGCGATGAGGGAAGACAGGCTTTCAGTGCTGTGACCCAACAAATGTTTCCATTCCATTGAAGCCATCAGTCCCGTTTGAAGTGGACTGGTTGGGATGCTGTCTCTGCCACACTCAATAGACTACTAGCAGCTCTCAGCGAGTTTTGCGGGAATATGCTGCCTGGAGTGGAATGACTGCCCCTTCATACCTGGAGGTGTGTTTAGCTCAGAAAGCCAAAGAATCAGGTCAAAGGGAGAGCGAAGAAGAGGGTAATAAGAGTGTGCTTTTGAAAATAAGAACCAGGAAGAAATGTGACATCTTCAATAAAGTGAAAAATAGACATGAATTCTTATTCAATGACATATAGCGTCTGTGGAATCCAACGCCATTCGTTCGCTACTGAAAGTATCTTGTTTAAAAGCTGTTAGAGCCACTTGACCTGATGCACTACTGGTAATAAGAAGCATCTCAAAGTCAATAATGTTCTGTCTCTGTGCTCTGACACTTGCAGTACTCGGAAAAATAGTTTTTACAGAGAAAGTGTGTCCACAATCCACAGCAGGAATGTAACAGTTCTCTAAATCCTCTGTTTGGGTCATTCCTTTGTTTTTAAATCAGCAAAATTTTGGAAGACTATTTTTGTACTTATGCCAGTGGGAAAACAATAGACATATCAGATTTCTTGGAAATTGTAGCCAATTTGTGGGTGTCAGGGAGCTGCTATTAATATACAAGAGATTCAGTGGAACTCATTTACATAATGAATAAATCACCACTTCCAAATGAAGAAACATGTCAGGCAGTGCAGGTAATGTGTGTCCGGCTGATGTTAATTATTGTGTTTGGCCAACAACAGAGAGCTACAGCACAGACAAATGAACGAATGCAGGTGGCAGAGAGAAAGTCAGTTCATTACTTGCTTCCCATACTGTGTGTCTGTATGGGAATTTCTGAAAATACAGTTACTTAGAAAAATAAAAATTATCCTAAATTATTCTTTAGTAAACCTGAGGAATATTGTTATTAGTCTTCAGGATTAACTATAAATTAAAATCATCTAATTGGTTGAGTTGGGATTTACCTGAGCTAATTAACAGGTAAAGACTTCTGAAACGTTTCAGTATTGTTATTCTGCACTAAAATCTTTGGGAGTAGTTCTTGTTGTTATTAAACTGAAACTTTAATACACTGCAGTGTGCAATCTAATATTTTTTTTTTTTTACATGAAGTTCAACTCTTTACCGGGTTTCAGCTGCATGGTTACAACAGAACAAACCTAAATTAAACATGCTACAAAAACATACATGCAAATCCAATTTATAAAAGACAGTTACTTATGCTCAAAGACTGAGCATTTGTTAGGCTCCCATGTTAGCAAAAAAAAGAAAGAGCTGTGAGAGAGTTAAAAGAAGCGAGAATAGTGACTGAGCTCTTGTGATATGTGGCTCGATTTCGACACTCTGCAGTCTGGACGGAGAATCTTCCCACGAGTTGCTCGATCATCTAGCAGAGCAAGAGAGACAGAGGGCGAGCACAAGGGAGTGTGAAGGAGCGAAAGAGGAGGTCACACACACATTCCAGTCCCAAAGAGTCGACCAGACTCCTCAGACAATTAAAACAAGATGACCCTCCACCATTTAAACACCCCTCCATCAGACCTGTCTGCTGGACCAGTGAAGCCTTTACTTCACTCCCTTACTCCACAAAATGTCACTACATGAGACTCAGCCTCTGTGTATGATAAGACTCAAAAACACACACAAATGCTGGCACATGCACCCTTACACACAAAGACCTGGGAGGGATTTTTGCATTAGGTTGCCACACTTGTGCTCCCCAGTCAACTTCCGAGCACAGCTGCTATTTAACAAAAAATAAACTTCCTTTCTGCTCTTTCTCGCATTTGCATCTCGTGAAATGGGAACACTGTGAACACATTCTGATAGGACTTTCCTTTGATATTTTCTCCTTGACCTAGAATTTTGGTGCCTTGTAACTCATTTGAAAGTCACTTTGGATAAAAGCCTCTGCTAAATAACTAAATGTAAATGTAAATATAAAGCTGCGGACTCAACTGCAGCCTTGTCTCAATACCATACAGATTTATTGGCTTAACTTTTTGAGGGCTCAAAACTGCCACAAAACAATATCTAGAATCGAGTAGCTCCTATTATAATCTTCAAAAGATCAATGGCTTTCAGCTTGTCCGACAGGGGGAGCAGGTTGATTTCGCATGAGTTTGTATGCCAGATGCCCTTCCTGCCACAACCCTCCCAAGTTGACCCTTGGTGCCTGGGCGGGGCCATACATGGTGGGGTGGGATTTGAACCCAGGGCCTTGGGCCAGGACCAATGCTCTACCACTGATCCACCAGGCCCTTCTTTTTTTTAAAATCTTTTATTTCTCCTATTAGTAGGAAAGAAACTAATATTATTTTTTTTGTGTGTGTGTGGCAATTGGATAAATATTTAAGGAATGTTTCATATTTTAGTGGATATTTTGTGAAGCCGACTTCCTGGCCCTACTTCATAAAATTGCAAAATGCATTTAAGAGTGAAACTGTGTGGAAATATCAAAGTTTCACAACACTTACATTGTGTTTCAGCATGTTCTGAGCTGCGGCCCTCATCAGATTCCTTAAAACATTTAGCAATGTAAATCTAAATACAGTATGTGTGAATCATTTAACGTATGCTACACAGCAGTCCATCTGCCATCCAATAGTGAATAACCTAATAGCTGTGCTCCAGGATGAGTTTAGCATATGGTTTATGGTCTCAGGTTAATCAAACTAGTGAACATCAATGTAACAAAGTTACCTTCAAGAACCTTTTGGTTTATCCCGTGGGTTCAGGGTCGCCACAGCGGATCATCGTCCGCATGTTGGTTTGGCACAGTTTTTACGCCTGATGCCCTTCCTGAGGCAACCTTTCCCAATTTCTACTGGGCCTGGGACCGGCGCTGCACAGCCGGGGATAGGAAAGGGCTGTTGGGGGCTCAGTGTCTTGCCCAGAGAAATATTGACATATAGACAGGACCGGGGATCAAACCACTGACCCTGTGGTCTGTGGAGGACTGCCTTATCAACTGAGTTACAACCGCCCCCTACAAATGATGTTTTTATTTTTTGTCTCCCTCACATCCAATGACATCATCCTCAGCTGATACCTCCCCTCCTGTCCTGGTCCATCATAACCCCAGCAGGGTACCTTGCCTTTCCAACCACTGACCCCCTCTGGAGATGTCAGCCCATCCACTTCCCTCTATCCAAGTGGGAGGTATGACTCTCTGCTGCTCTGGATCTGTGTGTGGTATTTCACCCCCACACACAAACCGCTCACCTACCAAACCTGCGGACATGCTGAAATGAACCTCAGGATAGAACTAAGTTTGTACTGAGAGAAACACTTTTTAAGGTTTGACAAAGGCAACCAAGATAAGCTTTAGTATATTTAAAACACAGTAGTTAAGAGAAAACCTAAATCAAAATCCTCAATTTTGAGAAACACACACCAAAATTAATTATACCCACAGTCTTTATTTACTGGATACTGTGCTGTGGACAGCAACTGTAAGAAGATACTTTGACTACAACCTACCAAACACTCCAGCACCAGTTTGTTTATTCAGTCTGTACGATTTGCCCATTTAGGGCTTGATGAGTTTTCTGAATGAAATCTAATATTTGTTATTATTCGTTATGTCTATTTGGCTACATTGTGTTCAGAAGGGTTGTGTTATTACAACACTTAACACAGACATAAAGAGATGTTTACTAGGAAGACAAATTGGTGAATAAAAACATGGCCACCTTCTTCAAAGTTAAATTTTGGGTAAACCTCTGTGGCACCACAACGCCAATTTTTAAAGGTTTAAATTCTTTTTTTAACAAACCAGATAAACAAATTCAACACAAGACAGAAGTCATTTTCTATTGAATGATACTAGCTTCATATCTTTAATTTTGTGTCACTTTATCAAAACCGATATTAATTTAATGGGCCTTGTTCTTGTACCAGAGTTTTTAGGCAATGAAGTGGTAAATAATTTAATTCTTTACATAAACATTATTAATTCATTAACAAAGTTTAATTTTGTCGTAATTCACCTTAAATTGTGTAGTTTTATTGTAGGATTAAAACAATAAAACTACACAAACATTGCAAACATTACTTGATGTCACTTGAAATGCTCAGTTGAATAAATTAACCTATTCAGTTGAGTTGAGTTTACTTAAATCATTAAATTGTTTTAAAAAATAAAACTAGCATTAATGCACTGTTCGAGACCTAAAACTCCCCAAAGTTTGTTCTTTTTGTAATTAGAAGAAAACCCACTCATTATCTTGGACTGTGGGAAGAAAGTGGAGGAAACCCACACAAGCACAGGGAGAAATGAAGAAAACATATACAGTGGAAACTTACTGTCAGTCTTTAATAGATGTTAAGTCATAGTTGTTTCTTCGTAATCACAACAACACTGCAAACCATGATGGTTTGTGCAGAATTCTGTCGCCAACACCAGCTTAACATGATGCTTTTGTACTTTGTAAAGGAGCTCACGCAGGAGCCAGTTGACCATGTTGTGCAGAATGGGGGATCATTGTCTCAATGTGAAGAGTTAAATCTTCACATGAGCGGAGACTCTTTCGGATTAGTGCTGAAGTTTACAGAAATGATTCATTCCACAGATCACTCTAATGAAGGTGAGTTTCATATATAAACATATCATGAGATGCGACTAGTTTATCAGTGAATTGCATGTTGTGACTTGACATGAAAAGTTACACTTATACTTTTAAAATGAAACAGCAAGATTTAGTATACAGTGTATTTTTCTCTGTTATTTTGTCATGAGAGCTGGGGTTGGGTTTGGGAAAAACTGTTATTTGTTTTTATCTTTTTGACTGTTCAGATGTTTTGGGAGGACGGGGGGGAGTTTGTCACTGAAGGTTTTTTCATTGCGTGTTGTTGAGGTTTGAATAAACTGTTTATTGTATGTGTGCATGTGTCAGTCTCTGTATATATGTGTTTGTTTAAATGCCTGTCAGGCTGTCTATGTGTGTCTGCTTTCCTTTCTAGTGGACTCTGGGGTGCAAACTATCCTGCAGGCTCTATATGAAAGCTGCGGAGTCTGGTTACACAAGGCGGCGAGGTGAAGGGGAGAAAAACAGCGCGGGGGAAGAAGGAGGAGAGCATCTGCTTTCATCCTCAACCCAGCAGGGGAGAGCTTAGGCCTGTCAGTCTGAAAGAGACGGCCAGCTGCTGAAGCCACACGCACACAAAATAACTTTCTGAAAAACTTGGGAAAAACACTGAATATTCTGGAATACGATTAAAGTACCAGTGGATTTCTCTTATTTTTACAATTATACAGATGCACTAGTAATATTTAGATTGCAATAATACAGTCGTACTGCAATGGAGAGATTTAAAAAAAAAAATAATAATTCCGGCATAAAATATGTTCAACTTTCCTTCCTCCATTTAAATAAACCAAAAGAAAGACAATCCTCATACCAAAGCAGCCATCGCAGCCGTCCAGCAGGACAGACTCTTCTAGTTTCTACTCAAAGGCATAGACAAGCAACACTGACATTTTTAACTCCTTTAGGCAGTAAAACGTGTTGGTATGAACACTGTAAGTTTATTATTACTCTTAAAACCTAATGATTTAAAAAATTGTTTCCACTTTAAATCAATACTGCTTACACACTCCATTAAATCTGACATAATATTGCATGACAACTTCCAAAAGTAATTCTTAAACTGGAGAAGAGAGGCAATATTCTTGACTTCCAGGGTTTTATTGAGTGAAACAACCTTGAACATGAAAATAAAGTCTTAATCCATATCAAATTAAATCATCTTCAGCGCCTACTCCTCCAAAAGGGGGGGAACAAGTAAGACTGGATTTGTTTTTAGGGGACAATAATATCACAGACAAATAAAGTACACCACATTTTAAGCAGTATAAGATTTGACAGAAACAGCAACATCACCACCAGGTGTGTTTAGTAGGTGTGTTTTTGATTTTATCATACCCAGTTGGTATGACTTTACTTTACATAGCATGTTTAAATACTCCAAAGTAGCAAAAACTTGAGCTTAAAGACATTTCAACTTAATCTCAGTTATTATTGTATTTTAATAATAATTGATTAAGAAGATTATTTACAGACACCTAAGGTATATTTTTTACAGGATTGGACTTTGGCATTAACAGAACAAACACAAAGTTGTATGGTATGAGCATTTCTCTTAAGTCAAATGCAACATGAGACTGATTTTCCAAAACAAGTGGATACAGACCTCCATGAATCAAGAAATAAAATGAAGGAGGATGGTTTGAAAATGCACTTTGTGTTATTCAGTACAACAGTACATTTGGCTTTCTTGCGTCCTTACTAAAGAAGGAAGCAAGACAGGTAAAGTGCCTACAAACCACAACTAATCATACGATGTTGTTCTTCAGTTGCAGGAGACAGCACTAAATGGTGTACTGACACAAAAAGACAAGTTCTGACTGGAGGACTATGCAAACTGCAGCAGTCAGAGCTTAGTGCACATCTGCCAGATAGGACACTGCAATACTGATTTTATTTGTAGAAAATACCCTGTTAAACACAAAGCGTCAAACAGAGCGTGTGAAGACACAGAACTAAGAGATAAACAGAACCATAGGAAATGAAGACCCCAGAAAATGATTTTACCTCTGGGTTCATGCTTCAGTCCAAAGCCTTTGACGACTTTATGGCTATTCACGTCAATGTGGTTGCAATAACAGAGTAACCCAACCATGGGCTCTACACAAAACTCAGATCTGTTATCTGGTCTTCTATTGTTAGCGCAGCAAGAGGGAGTAAATTTTAACCAATCTCCCTCCCTTTATCTTCTTTCAGGCCTAATTTATCTGGACTGTGAAAATATTCATCGCTGCGCTGCACTGTGACTCCCCCTGAAGCTTGCTCTCTGTCCCTCTGGTATGATGCCACAGTAAACAATCACGCCATCTTTTGGTGATTTAGGATTTGGATGTGCAAAGCAAGATGGGGCAAGAGTGCCTCCACAAAAAAAACCTTTCATGTCTCTCACCCAATTCATTATTCTTATTATTCTCACATCTCACCTCCTACGCCTCTTTCTGAATGTTTATCTAAGTGCAGCTCTCTTTTGTCTACCTGTATGTGTCATGCCTTTCTGAGCCTAACAAAGCCAACGTGCATGTCCATTCCTTTGATTCAAATATGCGCAATGATCCACCTAATAATCTATTTAATCAGCTACTTAACAGAACTGTGAACTCTTTCTGGGCACAGCAGTTTCCCATAAAGGTAGCTCCTGTTGTAGTCTATCCAGCCGCATTAACTGCCTATGAGTTACACTGAACAATAGGTTCAGGCTCTTTACTTTGTGGTTTTATTGTTTGAAAAAACAACAGGGGTTATGTAATTGTTTAAATGTGGGTAGAAATAAAATAATTAAAAAACTATCACTGTGGCAAAAGTCTATTTAAATGTTTTCTTCTTTTTATTAAAGTTAGGACTGAACAAAAAAACAAAAGCAATAATTTGAAAAGACTTCTTAAAAATACTACTGCAAATAATATAAACAAGCTAAATCATAATTAACCAAAATTGTAATAATTCTAAAAAGAGATATCACATTTTTGAAATCTAATTTTAAAAGTCTAGCTCATTCTGACTTTATGACTTTCTGTTTTCTGACCTGTCCAAGAGGAGAAACAATTGCCTGAATAAAGTTTTTTTTCACTAAAAAAAGTCAGTGCTCTTTAAAGCTACAGAATTTTGTTTTTCCTCAGTAAAAAACAAACAAACAAACAAAAAAAACAACATAAAATGACACTATAGTGGAGAGGTGCTGTCAACACTTGCCATTAAGTCAGACTCACCAAATAGTCTTGGCAGAAATGCAGACATTTATTTCTAACCAATTTGACAATTTTAGCTTCATTAGATCGTTTCTCAGTTTTGTATTTAATGTGAATTGATAATAACTAACGATAGGGCTGTGCAAAGTGCAGTGGGACATAGAACAGCTTAGTGAGGCAGGGAGGTGGAGGGCCAAGCAGAACAGAGTGGATTAATTTTGAGTCATATGCTACTATTTGTTTGGTTGCATGATGTAGCTTAGACAATATATGCACAAACACTAGTACCTGAAATCATTGTGTTTTAATTGTGTTTCATTGTGTTTTAATAATTAATCCCTAAATTATAAGCCTCTACTGCTGAGAACCAGCTCCTCTGAACAACATCACAACTGAGCCACATTCCAAACCCGAGAACTAGGAGGCTCCATGAACCCAGACCTGGAGTGAGATGGAATTATCGCTCCTCTAAACGTATTACATTGTGGAAGAAGACCTGTCTGTGTTTGTGTGTGTGTATTTTGAGAGAGAGTGTGTGTGAAATGTTAGTGCTGTGAGCCACATGGAGGGGCAAACCCCAGTTTATTGTGGTTCTGTTAAGGCCAAGGTCAAATTTCACCTGCAATTAACAAAGTTGCATGCGCGCGCACACACACACACACAAACACGCACACACTTCTTTCCATACATTCAAAAAGCTGCTGTCACTTGCTGTCTCGCTCTTATTAAATGGTCTACTTATACCCAACACTCGACTTACACCCACTGGTAGAGTGAGCGCGCACACACAAAGACATACGCTTAGGTGGGGGTGGGAGTGTTGGGGCAGAAGGGGTCGAGGTGTAGAACTTGCAGTTGGGAGGTTTTGGTGATGAAACCCAAAGCGCTCTCTCTCTCTCCTGCCCTATTAGCTCCCATTTGAGCTTTTAACCACTCCAGCTGCGTTTATTAAAACCTTACAACAGCAGCAGCCCTAGGTATTTATCAGCTCCCTGAATCACTGTTGTAAAGATCCAGAATTGCACAGAGCACAACGCAATATATCAAGTAGACAGCGCCCTCTATGTCACAGCAAAGACTACCATGAATCAGAGCACATGTTGGAACCATGCTGTGACAAAAACATTTGTTGTACAAGTACTGACTACTTTTCTTATTTCATGAAGATACACAATGTCACAATTAGCAATTAGAAGACCATTAAGAAGCTATGGTACATTTAAGATGTACCATAGTTTAACTTAAAAGTTAAAATGTTCTGGCAAATTCCATCTTGTCCAATGTGGACATTTGTGGATAAATGTCATTATGAGGAGTTTTAGGTATAATGCTACAGAGGTTGAGAGAGCATTGCGGATTGCAAGCAGATTGATTTTAGGATTTTAAGACTGATCGAGAAGCTACCCAATAGAATATCTGATTATCTGATCTGAATAGTTAGTTGCAGTCGTAGTTGGAACTTCCCTGTCTGAAAATTACATCATCTTGGCTGTAGGACCACCTGACTAAAATAAAGCGATGTTAATTCTACAGTAGCATATTTTTTTTTTGTAGAAATAAGTTAGAAAATGTATGTTTTTATATTGTGGAGAGGTGCTGTCAGTGTAGCAGAAAACATAAGAGCATATCATAGAGGAGGAACCCTGGGCAGTGCAGAGGGGAGATATTTGGCATCTCAAGCTTAAGCTGCATTCTAACACTTTCACAGAATAAAACCTGTAAGAACCATTTGTCCAGTTTTCTTTAACGTCCTCTTTTGTTGAGGCAGACAAAGAGCCACACACAATACACTGAGGCCGTCAAACTTTATGATCAACTTTGGGTTGATCATAAAGTGTCTCTTCTTGTGTGATCTCCAAAGCCAAATATTACAATGTTAGTTTGAAAACGAATTATATTTTTCCCTTCAGAAACAAAATGAAGCCCTTTTTTCATGAGCAGTCACTCTGGATAACATTTCAACAAAAAGTGTAGAGTGTCGATGTAAATGTCTATCTTACTGTACCCGGTTCTTAAGACCTGACCGTGCTGTCACCTACAAGGCCAAAAACATGTGATAAATGGCCCAGCACTCTCATCAATCATCAATGATTGGCCTTGAGCTGAGCTGTGATTGGCTAATTAGCCTCATCTGTAACCATTACTGCACAGAGAAGCAGCTGCGGCATTAAAAAAGAATAAGAAAAATAAAGGAGGTGAAAAATGACACAGCCAGGGCTGTCCTGTCACTTTGAGGCCTCCGTACAATGCCAGGAATCAGACAGCTGCCACCACACACACGCACACACACAGGCGCGCACGCACGCACACACACACACACACACACACACACAGCAACAAAACACCTTGCAAAGAGTTTTACAGGTAATTACACAACTTTTAAGATAAATATGCAAAGAGAAGAACTGAGAGCCACAGGTTGGACTACATCTCATCTGGCAACAGTTTCTGCTTCACTACAACAGCGAGAGCAGCACCAGTCAATGGAAAAACAAGAGCCGTTTATTGAATGTCAATTGGAAATATTTGGTAACTTGGTAGTAGCTGCCTACCAGATGAGTGATGGACAAGAAGGAGCCACATTTTGGTGGAGCACTGATCTGGTGACAGCTTTTCAGGTGTACAAAACACTGAAAATGGTAGAAGGTAGGAGGCACGGTGATAATAAAAAAGGCAGTGAAGTTGGTGAAGAAATACAAAACGAAGTGAAAAGAAAGTGAGGCAAAATGGAGCCTGAAGGCACACTTTTGCTCCTGCTCCCCTCCTAAAAGTCCTCATCTCTGTACAGGAAATGACTGTGCAGAGGGAAGAGGAGGAGGTGTGTGTGTGTGTGTGTGTGTGTGTGTGTGTGTGTGTGTGTGTGTGTGTGTGTGTGTGTGTGTGTGTGTGTGTGTGTGTGTGTGTGTGTGTGTGTGTGTGTGTGTGTGTGTGTGTGTGTGTGTGTGTGTGTGTGTGTGTGTGTGTGTGTGTGTGTGGAAGGGGAGGGGGTCCAAACAGCTGTACCTACCATGGGCCAGCTCAGAAAAGGAAGGAGGAAGAAGGATGCCAGTCGTTGTAAAGATGGTAGACTTGACATCTACATTTTTTTAGTGAGGGAATTTTCTCTTTCAGTGCTTGGAATTATACGTGTTAAATCACGGACAACCACATAAGAATTGCTAGACAAATGTTCCAAAGTGAAAAGTCCAGATTTCAAACCCTTTAAGGACAATGAGATCAAGCGGATTTAAATTATTTTATCTGCTGATTTATTGTAAAAGCGCTCAGCTCCAGCCATCTATTCCATAATAACATAATCACAATAAGGGGCTCCACTAAGAGAAGCAGCTCCAGGTCTGTCTGCCTGCCTGGGACGGACACCCGATACCTGGCTGAGACGATGCCCAGCCGGACGTACACTTTCAGACGTCGTTAGAGCAGACACACAGCACAGCCCTCCTGCCACACGCAATCCATCCACAGCCAATTACAAGCAATTTCCCTGTCGTGGGTGGGGTGATTGGAGGGAGAGACAGAGGGAGGAAAAGCAGTTGTCAGCCTAAACACATGGTTCTGTTTACACTTTTCCAGTTGTTTGGTTTTGCCATGGCAACGCACTGCTGACACTGGCTGGATGAATATCTCAAAGTGGGGCAGAGAGAAATTGAGGGCTGGGGGGGTTGCAGTGACAGTCGGTGCTTTGATGGTCTGCAGGGCAGGGTGAATTTTCATTAGGAGAGATGGTTAATTGATGCATAATGTACAAACATTGAACAAACACACACCTTGATGTAACCACCTCTCCTCTACCTAGGTTCTCCTCACCACCTCAGGCTTCTGTTTGGCTTCCCAAAACTAGACACACATGTCAAGAAGGTGCCTGATTCACCAAATGCAGAATGTCACCGTTTCCCACAGGAAACCTGGAGCATCTCAAGCCAGAGTGCTATGGACAGGCGAGTGCACAAATCCAGCAGTGCCAGGGTTGCACAAATTACACGTACGTACAGCTAATGTAAATGCAGCTGGTTAGTCAGAAAAAAACAACAACACAGGATTAAGAAAACTGCTGATGGTGACGCAGCAACTAGCTTTTTCTAAAGAATAAGAATCATTGCCACAGGTTAAGTTTAGACCAATGCTTGCTGGTAATCAGTTTAAATATTTGTCAGTACTTGTATGGGTAATTGATGTAAATACTACAGTAGCCATGAGCCTTCAGCACAAATCCAAAACAATTACAAAAAAAAAAAAGCATAATATTTTAGCTGTACCTTTTAATTTAATTTAGTCAATCGAGGACCACAAATTGAAATATTTAATGTGAAACTAGAATCACAAATGATTTAGTCCAAATGTTTTTCATCAAAAAAGTTGTTGGCTGGTTTTATTTCAGGAAAAGGACCATTTTTCCAGTGAATTACAAAAAACTAGTACGTGCACATGGGGTTTGTTAATGCTGGGGAATGCACATACACTGAAAACTCGACACTCAAAGTGAGTTTTACTATAAGGTTGACTAGTTGCTCGTCATGTGATTTCAGCGTTGCTACCATAAGAGAAGAGGGCACGTGAGGACCTTGGCAGTTTGAAAAACATTCCAGTAACAATGACACAAACATTACTGTAGCCTGCAAACATCACTGCGCCCTGCGCTGACAGACGAGAGAACAATAATTCACTAATTTACTTTTACTTTTGAGGTGTGTGAAGAAGGTAGTCAAGAAAACCTGACATTGATATACCTACACGGAGTGTTGCACAGCACTCGTCATTTGTGCATTTTCTTATAACCTTTTTCTTCTTTTTTTTATTGTTCTCTCATCTTGATGACAATAAACTGTCAACTCTTCTTGCCTACTAATGAAACTCTGTATGTGTTGTGCTGGTTGTATTTACACCACTAACCTACAACCACCACAGCTAACACACACCTCGCATCAACCCTATTATGTATACACATTCTCGTACTTTGATGGATGTGAATATGTTTAGTGTGACAGTAAAACTAAGTTGTTTTCAAAGACAATAAACCTTTGTGTTTCCATTATACCAGTACTAACTGAAGTCACACTTCCTACCACAGAAGGAAAAACCCAGTATTGCTACAGTCGGATGTGACTGATGCTCTGCTGACACCAATGACTCCTCTGCATCTCGTCTTAACAGGACAAATCACCATTGTAGTTAAAGTGAGCTTCAGCAGTGTAAACTCTCCACCCGCCACGCCATCTCAAAGAGCGCCACCTCTGCCACCATCACCTTCTAATAATAACACTGTGCGCTGTCAGGGGTCTGCTGTCAGACATGGCAACCCATTGAGTCTTTTATGTTTGAAGCCACACATACATTCCAACCTTAACCTATAACATACTTTGACACATAGGAATGTGTGCTTCCTTACACACAAATGTACTGGGGGAAAAACACTGAGCTCCGCCTGCTCCTGGACAAGAGGACTCCACTATTCGTTTTATCTCCCCAGTCTTTTCTTTGCCTGCTGCTGGCACCATCACATTAACACAAACACTGTATTTCTGTCATCGTCCCCAGGACACGCCGTTCCCTTAATATTTCTCTTTCTTCTGCGGGTGTTCAGGGAATAGTGATGGGGGCATGAATGGATCTGGGACATGGGTGAATTGTGGGAAACCAGAGTGCAGTTTGTGGCCTCACAGCATGCAAACTCTCACTCTCCCCCTTCTTTCTCTATCTCCGTTTCTTTTTTGGCAGAGAATCATAGAAGGCTTCATGCAGATCACATATTGTGGCCTGAAATGATCTGGAAAAACATGCCCTGTTAATGCTATGTGCACATCTGAACCCTGTTCAACTCTGAGACAGTGCACGCACAGTTTATGTGTATTTCTCTGAGCTGGTGTGTGGTTTTGGTTGTGTATGTTTTACCTCCACGTAGTCTTTGGCATGGCCCCAGTCCCTCTTGGAGTCCAGGTTGCCCAGGCTGAAGCTTTCCAGTTGGCCCAGGTGAATCTTTGCCACAGACCGGCTAATCTTACGTGTCACAAAGTTTGAACCTGAGAACATACATTAGAAATTCTTGATTGGCAGGTACTGAATTCAATTACAGTTTACACAGGTAAATGTTAAAAAGGTTTGTTGTGTCCAACACACAGACACAGACAGAAACACACACAAACACGTACAAGGACGGCCTTCCAAAACCCTAATAGTTCTCAAAAAAGTCCACCAAAAAGCCACCCTGAGTAAAATCAATTCATTACCACCTCAGATTACAGCCACTAGATCCTTTTAAATACTTCTCTCTCATTTTACCCTCTAATTCAATGTTTCAGTGTCGAATCTGGGCCAGAAGCCAAGACAAATCTCATAGCATCAGTCCATCAACAGCAAAAAAATAAAAGGTTTCACAGAGAAATGACAACCAAACAGGACCACCCTGGCTCTGCTGGTGCACTGTCCAGTCCAGAATCACCGCATTAACAGCCATTACATCTGCCAAATCGCCCAGCGGTGCTCCTCATTCCAAACAGACACTTGTGGCGATATTATCTGTGGAAAAACAAATGAGCTCCTAATGACTATTTCTGTGATGCTCGCAGGGTTAGAGAAGTTTTTGGGTGTGTTGGCGGGACACTGAGGGCCAGTATCGTGTTCTCTGCTCCTGCTGCGAGGGGAAAGATGCCACAGAGAATATGAGAATAAATGTTCAAACCCTCCAACCCAAACACTGCATTATACTTATGGAAATGAACACTAAATATAGGGTGTCATATCTAAAAATGCCACCATCTTAGTTGAAAGAGCCTATTAGAGATAGTGTTCAAATGCCAAAATGGCAGACGTGAAAATGTCATTACAAAGGAACGTTCGAAGCTTGCATCGAAAAGTTGGCTATTTTTAGTTCACACAACATCTCCACTGTACATAAATCTCCCACAACCTTGCACGAACCTTTAAAAGACCTCTTAAGAGCTCATATATGCTTCTTTTTCTGGAGTCCTCATGCTTCAAATAAATGTCGCCATTTAGCTCTTTGCCCATCCTGGCCATAATAGAGTTGCTCTGTCTTGACACTGTATCGCTGCTGCCCTGACATGGAGCAGAGCCTCCATTTAGACACAGGAAAATCCCATGAACCTAATCATGCGAATGCACCAAATTTGTAGTAATTATTTCATAGGAAAGCGACAGTCCTGGGCAGGCTGAGCAAAAACAGACCAGCAAAGTTTAGACATGCTTATTTGAGAAAATACAGTATGTTGTATGTTGGCAGCAGGTCACATGGCCACAATGTCAAAGCTGCTGTGTTGCCATGCTTTTAATAAAGTTGAAATGAGACGCAACTTTTACAAATATAAAAACAAAAATCTGAACCTGACCATTGACCTCCAGACATTGTTTGTTCTCCGTTGTCTCAATCGATATTATCGACACACCTTTTAGGAAATGGCATGTGTGAACAGGATGAGGATAAACTGTTGATGGAAACCCCCTCCAATATCAGAGCTGCCCTGCTTTAACAAGACCGTTCCATTTGGCCCCAGGGCCATTCTCTAACCTAGCAGGTCATCTGTTTTGTTAAGCTAACTGTAGTCAAATTAAGTCTGGCACATATGAATCCAGGATTCTGAGCTTTGCTTTTATCCATATTAGGGTCGTATTCTACCATATATACCAACTAACATATGAATATCTTTGTTATGCCATTCATCTATTGCTGAAACAATTGAAACATAATGTTCAACCATATTCAAGGGGAATTCCACCAATTTTACATATGAACACCAATTACCTAGTCACTCAGTGTGTGTAATATCTTCTGTGGCTCTCAATGTACTGACATGATGGGCCTATGCAATATAACAGGGATTATCTCAGCTTTGGCTTTTTTATAACAACATGTATTCCAAACAGGGACCTAAGACTTTAAAAGACACACTTTCTTTAACTTTAAGAAGGAAGGGTGCAATTAAAATATGAAATGGGATTTTGGCCCATTTCAGCAAGCAAAAGTAAGGGAATGTTGGCATCTGCTGCTTGATTTTGAACATGTATTTGAGCTAAACATAATAAAAGGGACCTTTGTTCGTTTATCTTACCTTTATTTAGGAAAGATAGAGTGAGAAACCAAGAGAAAAAAACGTGCATGCCATGGCATGCAATAAAGGGCCTGGAATCAAACCAGAGATGTTGTAGTCAAATTTCATAGTATCTGAGGGGCTTTTTCAAAAAACAAATCACATACTAATTGCACAGTAATTGCAATTTAATTAGTTGTAGCTTTCGCTATATTGTACTATAAGTTAGTAATGGTTGAGAGGAAGCAAGGTAACAAAAGTCCAAATTGGTAACTGCAGTAAATTGGGTTTGATTTGATTCCACATCCAAGACAAATTTAAGATTGCAGGTTAAACTTAGGTTGTCAAAACTCTGCAGAGCAGAGCTGGTTCTTAAAAAGGTGGTAGAGAAATACAGTCTAGTGCAGTACCCCAAATCAGTAATAAAATTCATTATTTCCCCCAAACACACCTGTAGTCTTCTTGTAAAGCTAACACCTCTATTTGGAGTGGCTCTCCTCCTTGCCTTCTCTAATTGGTGCGGCGTGGACTAGAGCGTGGGCCTAATGGACCGGCCCACCTGGCTGTGGACAAAGCCTGCTCTGTTACTGGCCGGGTGTTAATGTGTTTCCTTTACTGGCAGCAGCACCGCAGCACAGCCAGGAGGAGGGGGTGTAGGCAGGCGAGGGGAGCCGGGGGGGCTAAAAGGTGGTTTCAAGCCCAAATGGGGCAGCAGTGGCCGTTTAACCTTGCCCGTGGCCCGGTGGAAAGTCTAATAAAACCATGGGCCGTGAAAACTGAGCAGACAGGCAAAGCAAATGCCAGAAACTGACACTCACTCTCTTTCTGTCTTATTCTCACTTAACCATTTCTTCTATTTTTTTTTTCCATCATTCCTTTTCATTTTTTGGCTCAGAGAAGCAACAGGAAAAACGTAAAACACGGGCCTCGTTGGCACAGCTGGGCTGACGTTTGGAAACGAAAAAGGAGGGGAAGGGGGATGAGGAGAAATGTGCGGCGATGTCTCCCATCCAGAGCCAGGCCATGTGGGCTCAGACAGGATGGTGACTGGATCTGTCGGCCAGGGGCTCAAGTCTGGGGGAGTCAGGGAGGAGACTGTGGCTTTGAGGGGATTTTGGCTCGAGTGGCTCTGGTTGCTCAACAGATTGTGTTGTTACGTGCTGCTAAAGAAAGGTGACTTATGAAGTCTACCTTCAAATTGTGCGACAGCCCAGCTCTAACACACTAAAGATGTCTGACTTACATTAATTTATATATTGCTGTGTGTTTGCTGACTGAGATTCAACCACAGTGTGATTTCTACGAATCAATCTTCTGTAAAATTTATGTTGAAGATATAATGTGTGGTCACAACTTATCTGAAAGGGGCATTAGCTCTGGAAAACTGGAAACTTAAGTAAGTAGTAAGTAAAGTAATTTCAGGTCTTCAAGTCAAACATTTATCAAGTTGATCTTTAATGTTGTATTTGCACAGGTAAAACTATTTCCTTCCCAAACCAAGTTTCCTCTCCCAACTTTAGATCTGCTGTATGTTTTTCATCATCAATTTAATCTTGCTAATTTATTAGTAAGTTCTCCCTTCCTAATAAAAATGTGGAATGACCAATTCCAAAAATAGGGCTGCTTACATATTGAAAAAAGCAGATGAAGAGTCAAGGATTTTCCAGATATTTGACAGTTGAGAATTTCTGTCGCAAGCTTGTCTATACTGGCAACATTATAAGGGTGGTAAAGAGAGAATAGCCCAGACATACTTTTGATTGCCACATGGTTGCCATGGAAACACTCAGATTGCCTCAACACAAAGTTTACACACCTGTTATGGAATTCAACCAGAACTGCAAAGCCCCTAATCCTACTCTGTCTTTGAGCAATGGCCTAGGGAGTAAAAGGCTTTGTGGTAGTTTTGAAGTGAAAAATACAAACCTTAATTTTAATCTTTACTCCCACGAGTTGCAGGATTTACATCGACTCTGTAGCTCTTTTATTAATAATAAATAATAATGCATTTTAGGTAGTGCTTTTTGAAGACTCAAAGATACCTAACAAAATAAAACAACACTAACATGAAAAAAGGAAATTTTTTACCTCAAAATAGACACACACCGATCTGAATTATTTGCATTGGGTAACGATCAAAGTACCCAATCCACAGGGGCACCAATTTATTCTGCAGAGGGAATCTTCCCGTGGTCAGGGGCTAGCCAAATTCCACCCAGGCCAAAAATGTGTTAGTGTCTGCCATCATCATTATTGCACAATTGACATTCAGACTAATCTCTAGAACCTTGACAAAGAGAGAATTTACAGTTCCATCCAAGATAGGTCATGCACTCAGCTCCGCCAACACAGCGTCTATTCACACCTGACAGACTGCTGCGCTTTTTCTGGGCTGACTCAACTGACAGGGAGGGAGCAGAGCGAAAGAAATGTGATGTGAGGAGGATTGGAATGGGGTTTCAACAATCAAAGACAGAAATTCACTTTTTTTTAAAGTGGAAGAAAATGGATAGATGGCACAGGTTGTGCAAAGTTGTCAGAAAAGAAAGGAAGAGCGTGGAGAGAAGTAGGTGATACATGTTTGTCTTAAACTTGAAAAATGACTACACCACCTCCAAACTGCAGACTCAAGTTTTCAGTACTCTAGTGTAGAAAACAAAGATGTTATTGTATCTGGCAGAATTCCAAACTTTGACCAACTCAAAATACTGCAAAGAGACATCTTGAGGTTCAGCTGCCCTCCTGCACAGCTCTGGCAAAGGGTTGAGAGATGCAGCACTGCAGCACAAAGTGAGCACCCCTTCAACAAGTAAGTTGGTTACTATGGTGATTAGATACAACAATCATATCTGGAAACAGGACTGGAGATTAACACGTGACATGGCTGAAGCAAAGGTAGGGTGAGGCAAAGGGAAGCTCCTTTGGAGCATGTGACACAAGCTGCTGGAAGATGTAGAGGGAGGAGAGGTCAGAGGACTCAGTCACCATTCTTGCTTTTAGGCATCAGACTCAACAGGTTCAGCTGACGTTTATGCTACTCGTATTTAGCCATTTCTCATCATAACCCAACAAACCAAACCTCAAACAACCAAACCTGGTCCCTTTCATGTTCAGTCTAATGAGATATGGCCAAATTTCCTCAATGCTCTCTGACCGAATCAATCCTGTCTGAAGATTTCCTTTGAAAATAACCTCTCCACTATATGGAAACATATCTTCTTACAAATCTATCATGCAATCTGACCTTTTGGGCTCAACCTCAACATAAGCAGAAAGATGAAGCCGAGGCATGTAGAGACAGAGTCTGTATGTGTGCGTTTGAAGAGACAGCACTGATTTTGGAAGTGCTATTCTAACTTCCCCAGTGTTAACTAGTCTTCTGTACCAGCATAACAGTATATTATTCTACACTGCCAGGCGTGAACCACAGACTTCTCAGGGTGGAGAGATGGATGGGATGTGCCCAAACAAACCAGGGGATTAGCCGTCAACTGGAGCTGGTCAGCAACAACAACGCTCCATATGCACACAAAATATATTACTCTGCTGATTTACTACAGAGCCTTGGATCAATATTCTGCTAATAACTATAAATAAAAGTTGGAACTTTAAAGTGCCGTATATTTTTTGAATATGATGACCAAATAAACATATGAGCCAGTTATTTGCACAGGTTTCACTTCTGATCACTCTTGCCAAGAGAGATTGGAGTGCTGCACTGTATCAAATGTCACGGTAATATAGAGCCTATTTAGCACCACTGCAAAAGCTAATCCCCTTTTTCGCTGTTAGCGTGAGGGTTGTTTGTTACGGCTAACAGCTAAGCCAACCAAAAAAAAGCTAGCTGCTGTGTGAACCGGCTGACAGATGCAGTTTTCTGTTTGCTTTGCTTCATGCTGGATTTCCATTGAGTTATTTGTCCTTCCCGGCTGTCCGATGATGACGTTTTACTGCAGAGCACTGAAGATCAGCTATTTATTGGTTGAATGATCAGGTGTTTATGAGAATGGTAAGAGAAACTAGAAGTACATTCCTGCTGGGATTAAGTCATCCTGGCTTCAGTAGGGAATGGCTCACAGTTAAATTCTAAAGTGAAACAATAAGTCTGAAGGAAACTAAGGTTAAGGATCACTCTTCTCTCTTTAGCCATTCCCAGAAGCCTTCAGACGGTCTTGTGTCACACACGGCTCATAGTACCATGGAGATGATTGGTCACTTGTGGGTCACTTTGGCAGATGCCATGAACAAAACTAAATAAGTTTGTTGTTAAAAGGGAAAGCTAACTCATAAAGACAAAAATCTTTTTGATTCTCAAACACAGACACACACATCCACTGGCATCCTGGGACAGTGAGCTCATAGCTTTTCCTGGGTGTGGAAGGGAGGTGGATGAGTGCTGATGCCAAGGCCACTGACTTCCTCCCTCATTAGTGACCAATTATCCAGAAGTTAAAGTGGCATGTTAGGTAGAGGAGGAGCAGAACACAGGTAATGAATAACTCTTTATCTGTAGCATGTGTTAACACACATAGGGACAGTGTTGAAAATGCTGAACAGAGAGGTTCAGGGTGCGCCTCAAAACAACAAGGTGATGAAAGTGTGTCTGGCTCTGGTGATCTGGGGGATGTTTCATTAGCTCCTTTTGTGATGTCATTGTTTTTTATGTTTTGGTGGGCCAACTTTCTGTCCTTTTGTATAGTCACTTCACCACAGCCCACTATGTTTTCTCTTTTTTGATCTGAGTCTACAGTTTCCACTGTCCCACAATACAGCAGATAACTTTAAAATTAATTCCAGCTCAACAATTGATACTTTTATATGCATGTTGGCAATTTATGCAAGTATGGTTCATATTACAAAATTTGTAGTATGCAGCACTAGGATTGGATGCAATCAATACAAACAGCAGTATAAATATGTAAAAATGCTGAAAATCTCTGTACACTAACATGTAACACCACAGTAGTTACTCATCACATAGTGGGATTTATAGTACAACTTCACATGGAAAAATATGCCATGGGGGAGTTTTGCAGCTCAAAGCACCAACTCCTCCCCTTTAAACCCCACCCTTGTGTGAAGGCGTGCATAGCCAAACACCCCCTCAATGTGGCAGCAGCAGGGTCATGGCAGGCCCTGGGGGCCTGGGTAAACACTGGTCAATCCAGCCAACACAAGCACCACATTGGGTTGTGCAAGGCAGTCGTGGGACATCTGGTCACATCACAGGGCAGCGTTCCTGTATTATGAGCAACAACAGTCATAACTCTGAGAATAGAGTGGCAGGAGTAAACCCGATGGCCAGCTGGAGAAATGCTGACTGTGGAGAAAGGAGGAGGAATACATGAAATGAGGCAAGAGAGAGGAAGAAACGGGAAAGAGTACGTGTGGCAAGAATGGAAAGACAGAAGCAGAGTCAGAGAGATCATAAAAATATGGTGGAGTAATTACGATCTTTTATTGTACTGTATAAGGGTCACTCAAGCAGCCACTATTTTTTTAAGAACATAAGAATATTTATAGTATACGTCAGGCAACAAAATGCAACGTCTTAATAACCAATAATTAAAATTGCTGTAGATCGAGGAGTGTCACTGTTTTTATTCTCAGCATCTCTGCATAATGCATCATTTCTAGCTTACCCATGTCAACTAGTTCTCCAGTGTGAGACCGATGTGCCGCCCACTCTATATTTACCGAACTTGCTGTAAACTACACCAGTTCCCACACCTTTCTATCTAGGGTAACCCATCAGGGTTTACTGGCTGACCTCTGACCCTGGCTGGGGTCGTGGCTAGGGCCTTCATTAGGGGATAAATCATAAACACCTGACCAGCTGACCTGGGCAGAGCACTAAGGCTGCAGTCATGTGGTATTCATTTTGGGTCACAGTGGTGTGTAAATCAGGTTAAACCATCGCCTGCGACCCTCAGGGCTCAGAGCACATATTAAAAATGTGACCACAACCCACTCACTATGTGTGAGACTATGTGTGAAATAGTTATGAGAAACTTGGCTCCACCAGTCAATGATTATAATGTTATATAGGGCATGTAATTGAATACTTTTGCACCATCCAACAATGGCTTACCTTTGGTTTTACTGGATTTTTGAGGCGGCAGTTTTGCCTGTTGTTCAGTCTGAGTGATGTCAAGATTTCTTTTCACTTTAAAATTCACAAAAAACATGATGTATGATATAATAATCCCTAGTTGGCAACAATGTTATTTAATAGGTCACTTGATAACATCCATTGCAGTTACAGTAATTATTTGACTTTGTTTGAGTGTTGGTAGAGTGGTTAGGGCTGCCACCTCACAGCTAAACTCCTGTTTCCTCCCACAGTCCAAAGTCATGCATGTTGAGTTAATTGGTGACTCTAAAAGTGTTAGTGGTTGTGTCTGTGTTGGCCCTGAGACAGACTGGAGACCTGTCCGGGGTGGACCCTGCCTCTCACCCAATGACAGTTGGGATATTCTCCATCCCCCCCACGACCCTACAAGTGGTTACAGATAATAGATGTATGAATGTAGTATTACATCACCAGATTGGTGGTTTCTTAACATAATGTTACTTTCTACCCTTTCTAGGTTTATAATTTACAGTCAGGTGTATAAATATTGGAACAATAATAAATTGTTCTGTATTTAGCTTCTCGACACCACTACAGTGAATTTGAAATAAAAGGCTTAAGATGTGAACAAGTCAAAACTTTCAGCTTTAATCAAGGGGTTTGACTAAAGTATAAGTATATAGTAAAGCATTCAGGAATTAAAGCTTTTTTTATACACACACCCCCATGCAGAATGCATATCTTATGTTGCACTCACCTCTCCTCGGGCTCTCGTGGTTGAAGAGGATCCCATTGACAGCAAACATGTTGTAGGCCTCTCTAAAATTCACCACAATCCAGTAGGCGTAGAGCTTAGCAGCACCTAGAATGAGGACAGAGAAACACATGAAAGGGGAGACAGAAACATATCAGTCCTACACAAAGCCCTACAGTCTTTTTAAATCCATAATCCATGCACCATAACTATGCACACTTTGTGCTGATATTATCATTGTTCAAGCCTTCCGAGTGACAGTCAAAGTTGAGTGAAAAACACCCATCTTCTCTCCTCATAGCCACAGAAAGACCATAAAAGACAGATCGATTCAATGTTGTAACTACACTATATGGGATAGTTAAGCACAGTGGTCCTGCAGATCATATTTCACCATCAGGAATGGAACCACAGACTCCTGCTGATTGACCAAAAGCAGGCTTGTACGAAAAGTTCTACCCTCTTTTCCTAACACCATATTCCTCCTCCTCCTTCTCCGGTGATTAGGAGAATACCGGTGCGAGCACAGGGAGGCACCCATTAATTAGGCTCCAGGTCAGGATGTGCACTGAAGGTGAAAGGAGGTCGTCACGGCAACCTAACCTCCCCCTCCTACATCTAATTAATTGAGGAGCAGCCCTCGTCATGATGGTATGCGTCTCCCATGCAGCTTGAGACTGAGTGCTGACAGATGGGGAAAGTGTCAGTGAGGAGAGCATTTAGACAACAGAGAACATGAAACCTGATCACTCACACACGTGTACAGCCTGTGTGTGTTTGTGTGTCTGTTTAAGTGTGTGTGCGAATGTGCTGAAAATGAGTGCTGAGTGCTGTGGATATAAAGGTGTCTTTGTTCAAGTGAGAGCCACTCCAGTCCTCAGTCAGACGTTTGGCCTCGGGGTGTGTGGAGAGCTCAAAGGCTGCCTGAGAACTGAAGTCCTCCTCTATTCACTCTCTCTCACACACAGACACAAACACAGAGAAAAAGTGCTGCAGAGTTATCAAGCAATCTGTGTTTGTATGCCCTTACATGGCCATACACAACTGTCTGATAAATGGTGCGAGGATAAAAATGTTATGCAACCTGTGTTTCCATGTGTGTCTACAGCACATTACATTTTTATGAGTTTTACCATAAGGTGAGCGAGGGTAGAAGGGTGTAGTTTCCTTCTGAGGGATCTCCTGGACTTTGCCGTACAGCTCACTAGTGGAGGCCTGGTAGAATTTTACACTGTTGGTCAGACCACATGTTTTTATAGCATCCAGGAGACGTAGCGTACCCACGCCATCCACGTTTGCAGTGTACTCAGCCAACTCGAAGGAGATCTAGGAAAGCAGGAGAGAGAAAAGGAGAGCAAAATTATTAAGTGACCTTTATAGAAAAACCTCCTCTATTTTTCTATATTTTGTAAAGGACTATTTTAATATAACTAGAAAACAAACACTATTAGATAAAAGATGAGGACATTTTCAGTATTTTAAAAGCCAAAATAAAGATTTGGGACTAGGAAAAACATTTTCAGACGTAGTCCACCTTTTCATCTGGTAAAATAAGAGTTTGTAATACATTTGTACATATGTACATGTACATATTTGTATTTTGTAGACAAATACTTGAATTCTTGTTTCAGTGATTAACATCAATAGAGCTGTGAGGGTGGGGTCATACTTTCTTTTAAAAACATGTATGCATAGACAACAGCTGCATAACTTTTCACACACTTTCTTGCAAACGTTTTGCATACGTCTAAATGGCCCAAATATCCCTGGCTGAAATATACTGTACAAACATTTCCCACAAAGCCACCTAAACCTCCCCAGTAAGGGTTGGGAGTAGACATCCAGAACCTGATTAGAGAACGTACGGCTTCTGAGGCTCATCAGAACTGATAAGAGAAAACTCCACTCAAACTCAATACTCCAACTCCCAGAATGCTTTATTTCACTGATAAGGTCAGAGTGGCATGGGAGCGTCAGGGGGAAATTAACTTTAAATTAGAAATGGATGTGAGCGTGCACGATAACGAGAGTGTGAGACATGGTGTACTGGGTGGGGTGCGCTTGTCTGTGTGCCAGGTTAGCCTCAGGCTTCAAATCAGGCGTGACTGTTAAAGGCTGTGCTGGGTAGTGGTCACGACACCTGGAGCAGGAGGCATGAGCCACGTCTGTACCGAGGAAACACTTTGGCCCTTTAGTGCTTCCACACTAGCGCAGTACACACAGATAGATAAAGACCCCTTATTTAAACCTGGGACCCAGGAACACTGGGCCTCTATTTCACTCACAGTGTACACACACACACACACACACACACACACACACAGTAAGCAGATTTGATCAGGTTCAATTACACTGTTCAGCTTGGTGTAATTACCTGTGACGCTGCACTCATGCTTTTACTTTGCATTGTGGCATTTTCATTTACGTTTACATCTTTTACGAGAAAAAGCGAGGGAACACTTCACATACTGGAACACAGTGCAAGTTATATACACAAATGCGAGAGGTGGACACAGAAACACCAAGGTCTAGTGTACACAATAAAAGCATCACAACCTGCAGAATTAAATTTTCCCAAAGAGTTCAAAACATCTTTCTGACCTTCTTAAAGAAAACTGAAGATTATTAGTTCTCTAAAACTATTAATTTAACAAAGGATTGACATCCACCAAGAGTCAGATTTGACCCAATTGTGACAAAAGGCATCACAATGTGACAATGTGCAGAAACAATGTGCCACTGAAAGTCCTTCAGGCCCTAATAAAAAAAGACGGGGAAACAGGACAACAATGTGCGTTTCCTCCAAATACTGTATGGCACAGAATTTAACTAAATGGGAAGAAAATCTGCAAAACATCTGTACAAGAATGCAAATATCCAAACTAATAACTGTTTCAATGTTCACAGCTTTTATGCACATCAGGAGTCACTTTATTAAGATGATCACAGATTAGTTTGGTGGCGCTAATTCTCCAGTCGGGTACAACTACAGTATGAAACCTAAGAACTTGGAGGGGCAAATTTCTCAGCAGTTATGTTCAGTGAGTCTCACTCACAGGAGGCCTCATCAACATGCCTCTACATAAAGAGAGGTTTTTGAACATATTTCCAGCCAAAACAATATTGCAAAGATTTACACACTGTAGCTTTAACCACCTGTCAGTTTTGAATTTTTCCATTCAATTTTGCAAACCTAAAACTAGTATTAAGTTTTGCACGTCTGCTTGTTTTTCAAAGAACAGGCCTAATTTAGTATTTTTTAAAGATAAATTAGATTTACCATATGATAAACAATATAGAGATTTCTTTTGGGAAAACATGGTGTAACATAATAATGCAATTGCGCGAGGTTGTGGAGATCAGGAGTGGTGCAGCCATCAAAAACTGATAGTTCTCCTGTACTATACTCTAAAGCATGTATTAACAGTCGCCCCTTCTCTGATGCTGCATCCAATACCATGCTAACCTTCAGAGGTAGGCGTGTTTACAGCTGTTTTAAGATAACTGACAACAACAAAATTAAAGCATACCCTAAGCTCTGCTCTGCTAAAGTCTTAAGACCTAGTTGCTAACAGTCATTCTCATGTTTCTTGACATTATTTTAAACATGTTTAATATTTACAACTCCCATAGAGATCTACAGTAACTGCAGCTTTCCCTTAAAGAGTTATTTTAGCTTTATTTCCCTCTGTAGACTCAACAGTCCATGGTTTATCTCCAACGAGGATCTCACCTCAAATCTGTGCTTTGTTCTGTTTAGCGAAAGTTGCTCCATTTATAAAACCCTGATCACCACTATACTATCCATGCTAGCAAGATTTGCGGGTTTGAATGTCCACTGGTCACGTTTGTGCTCCTTTCAGATGGTCAGAGACAGTTGGTAGAAACTGTGTTTAGGTGTGAACCATTTCTGAAAGTCTTCAGTTGTGTCCCCACAACTGTTTGGACCAGCAGTATCTGCAAATGTCTCTCATCAGCTTAACTATGCAGTGGACTGATGAGTATTTTACTGTCCAGTAAATTGTGCTAGTAATCTGTATCTGCAAGTTTTCAAATGGAAGTACTCAGTCTGGGGAGAAGGGGTACCGGGACATCCCAGTGTTCTCTCAGGTCCAACTCAACTCCTCCTTTGGCGTGCAGCTCCTCCTCTTCTCCACCTTTTCCTTCCTTACACATTTCTCCTCCTGCTCTGTCAATGCTCACTCTCCCTGGACCTCATAAACCTGTCTGTGTGCAAGCCCATCCACACCACACACACACACAGACACACACACACTCACACTCACGGTATCAAAACCAGCTGAGAGGGGCAGAGTCCAGGATGTCTTGACAACTTAAATCAAACAAATTGCTTTAATGCCTCCATTCTCTGTCATTATGTAAGGCAGGGCCTGGGCCCTGACAGTTTAAAGGCCAGACATTTGTGTACACCAGTCTGTGTGTATATGTGGTGTGTATGTGTCTGATGGGGGTGGCTGCTGGGCCCCTTGGTCAACCTGGCAGACATTGTTCTGTTCTGGGAAGTCAGCCAGGCTCTGTCAGCATTGGGGGTCTGCCGCCAACCAAATATTCCAACCAAAAGCGATTTGTTTAAAAAGGTTCTAAATGTACAGGATATACGTGCTGCGTTTGGCGGTTTCATTTCTTTCCTGCTCACACAAGGCTTGTTGAAATGCATACTTGAATCTGGGGAATGTGACTCTGTATATGTGTGTTTGTGTAGGTATGTGTGTGCATTCTTATTGGCCTATACCAGAGTGTCAGTGTGTGTCTTGACAGATGTGTAAATATGCTACATTTATTCAGCCATGGCCTCTCTGCATACCTGCAGGGCCTACAATGCAGGATCATATGTAGCCACTGTGCTCTATATAAACATTAGAAGAATATAGTTTCACTCTGCAGAAAAAAACCCAACAAACAGGTCAATCAAAAAACTAATGTCAGTTTAAAATCAATAAATAAAAACAAAGCCATAATGGACACACAATCAAGTTATGTTTTCTGATTTTATCACAAAAACATAACTTGATCTGACGCATTATTCTTTAGTGATCAACACATTTTTTATGTAGCAGAAGCCAACATTTCTTAAGACGGATTAATGCTTCCTCCATAAAACCTATCACATACCACAATTATGACAGCATAGCAAACATGTGGAGCTAGTGTGTTCCTGTCTACTTTTAAAAGTCTGCAGTGTGCTAGCATCCTCATCATTGTTGATGATTGTACCAATGGTTGGAGAAAAACCTGACTGACCCAACCAGCTTCATCTTTGCTTATTCCAAAACACATGCACATGCTCTATACAAGTTTAAATGTAAAGCTACCAAACCACCTGCTTCCTTCTCCCTTAGTGCTGCTGAAGACTGACAAGCAGCAGCAACTACAGTGTTAGATCAGCAACGCAAACAAGAACGGGGCATGCGTGAGTACAAACACACTGACTGTTATGGTTGGGACAGTGTCAAACTCACATGCATATGAGTAATAGGCCATTCCTTGGTTTGACACATTTCCATTTAACAACATTCAGTGGCCAAATTAACACTTACTACTGAAACTGTATTTGTTATAAATCTGTTCATAAAACTACTGATTCAGCACCGGAGCAGCTAATCAGGAGGGTCTTGACTTAAACTGGGCCGCGGCTTGTGTCAAAAAAGGAAAAACCAAGAGAGACACAGAGAAGGGAAACAAGAGACGGATTGACCATTATTCAGGTAAGCTATTGAAAGTAGACTACAGTCTTTAGTTTTATTGTAGACAGTAGCACACATTTCAGTACTTCAGTAAAAGTAATTTTACCACATATCAAGTACGGATTACATGCTCTAAAATCTCTTTGAAGTCTGAAAGTAGGAGTAGGCCTGTAGCTGCTTTGTTGTTGCAGATCAAGACTACATTTTGAAAATCTACAGGAATACAGTCAATATATATACGGCGACTGTGGCGCAGGAAGGCAGAGCGGTTGTGCACCAATCTCACAGTTGTTGGTTCAATACCTGGCTCCTCCGGTCACATGTCGAAGTGTCCCTGAGCAAGACACTGAACCCCAACTTAGTTGTTTCCGGTGAGTGTTGGCCAGCTGCATAGCAGCTCCCCCCCCCGGTGTATGAGTGTGTGTGAATGGGTGAATAAGAAGCAGTGTAAAGCGCTTTGAGTGCCAATAGGTAGAAAAGCGCTATATAAGTGCAGAACATATGCAATAATCAGTCATTATGAAAACCTTTGAAATTTAATGCAATCCAATACAGAAGCTCTGCCATGAATTCTACTTTTACAATGTTATAATTTCTCAGTTTTTAGGTTTAAGGAAAGGTGATCATTCTACTCTTTGTTTATTATTGAGGACAAAGTGGATAGTTGAGTTGAGTGATAGTTGAGTGCATTATAAGAAAAAGTGGGTCTAATGTTATGGACACCTTCATTTTAAATAGTGTGGATTGAATTTCAGATGTGGTCATAATGTTATACTGGACCAGTATACTCTGTTATTAAATTGCAAAGATGAAATTCTTGTTGTTGGACAACTGCACATGGATGATGGCAAAATACAGGGGTTTCAGTGTCCTGTACAAGGACACTTCGACACGTCTCTGCACTGGTTTGGTGGGCTGGTCTGGATCAAAAATCACAGGCTTCTTACTTCTAAAAATCTTCTAAAAATCCCAGGATTTTCACTTCCCCTGAAATGCGTAGCATTTAATTTTGATGTTAGTCATTTGTGATACAATAAAATGGGGTTGTAATAAATTCTACTAACAAATTTAATTAATAATATTTTGTTGCTTTTGTCAGGTTTTGTTAATGACTTTTCACACAGTTTAGAAGCCCGGTAGAAATTGGGGAAGGTTGGATCAGGAAAGGCATCCAGCGTAAAAACTGTGCCAAGTGAACATGGGGACAATGATCCGCTGTGGCGACCCTGAACTCACAGGATAAGCCAAAAGGACAAAAAAAAATAACAACAACAAACAAACAAAAAAAAATTGTGAAGTGTGTGATCTGTACCACGTCACGTGAAAATTGATTTACCATACTGTTCATTACAAGCCTTACTTGGCTTTTTTCTGAACAGATAGCAACAGGAAATGAACACATTCTTTAAGTTAATTTGAGTTACCATTGTTTCATATTTTACAAATTTCTAAAATGAAACTACCATTTATTTTCCAATTTATGAAACATTTAATATCATGCAAGTTGTAACAAAATAATGCATAAACATAATTTTTTGAAATTGGTATCCATAACAATGATGCTTTCCCACCGTAAAAGCACATCAATGATCTCTGTGGCAAACTCACACCTCAAATTCCACAGAAATGACAGGAGAAACTATTGAAAGCAGCTGGACTTCCCCTCGGGGAGCGTCACTCTCTCCTTATTGTGGACTACGTTCAAACATGGCACATTCCTGCCAACCACAAACACCCAAATAAAGAAAGACTACCTGGAGGTGGAGGAGAGGGAGAGAGAGAAGGAGAACAGGTATGTAAGAAAAGAAAAGAGAGATAGAGAAGGAAGAGAATGTGTGTATTAGTGTGTGCATGAGTCAGGGAGGGGGTTTGCGGAGAAAAACCACAGTCAATTACACCTTTACTCATCACATTACAGGCCAACTGAAATTAGAGCAGTCGTGTGTTAACAGGGCAAAGACAAACCGGCTGAATTCCCTCCAGGAAGAGATGTTTAGACCCGACTTGGCAACACATCCAATGCCAGACAGATCAATTACTCCGCTTTCAACTCAACTACAGTGTCAATCATCTGCGTTAAGTAGCTGGGATACAGACCCAGCTTTACCCTGCAATTCTGCTCCTCTCACTATTTAATGAATGTTTTCCTTCATTAGTAATAAGAATTTGAGGACCATAGATGGACAGAGACGTTTTCATGTGTATGATAATAAACCTTTGTACTGGGCCTCAATGCGCATAAACTGGGAAAAGGTGTGTAGCATGATGTAACACAAACAAGATGCCTAGGGATTTAATTTCATAATTTGATATCAGACTAGAACAGCCTCCTTCCACCTACAGAGCATTGCTAAAATTAGAAGAGGATAAAGTTGAGATCACTTCAGAGAAACTGGCAACACTGATATAAATGACAGAACAAAATAAGTTTAAAACTTTCTACTACTGCAGTGGTGATTCCCCTTTATTTTTTATTCCCCTTAATTTCAAAGGAAATTTTGAATATGTGTTGTGTTTACTTTTGAAGATATGCACATCAAATGCTCCAAATTAATACAGAATAAGCATGGTCGCCATGATGCACATGCAAACACTAGTTAAAGGTTTATCCATGGCCCATGTTGGTCATTAGAATCCTCTAATAAGATTCTAATGACCAAGAACCAAAAGAATGAAAAAAATCCAGTATTGACTGTTATATGAATCTAACATCATCTTGATCTCCAGTCAGAAACATGTGCTGTAAGCACTCTGAAATAAAACCTTAACTCTTTTTTACCACAGTTTACAGTGAGCAAAATCATAACTCAGATAAAAGGTTAAGGTCACAAAAATCTTTTGAAGAAAAAGCAAATGTTGCCACGTTCCTGTTGGAAACAGAGCAAATTTAACACAAATTTGTTTTTCTAAGAGAGAAAACTGACAAAAAAACTGAGTTTTATTTGTCAGTTTTCTCTCTTGCAAAAGCACAACTGCAGAAAAAACAAAACAAAACGCCAGTCAATACACACAGTCAGTAGCCATTCCATTCCACCTTTGGAAATTCTGGGAAACACAAGTAGGCCTGCATTCTGAGATCGAAGTGGTACTGGGATGATATGGTGCTATGAGGTCTTTTATATATGATGGAGCTTGATCATTCAGAGGTTTATATGTAAGAAAGAGGGTTTTAAATTCTATTTTAGATTTAATGTGAAGCCAATGGAGAGAAGCTAGTGAAGGTGAAATATGATCTCTCTTGCTAGTTCCAGTCAGCACTCTTGCTGCAGCATTTTGGAATAATTGCAGGCTCTTTGGGGAGTTACTGGGGCATCCTGAAAGTAGGGAATTACAGTAGTCCGACAATAAATGCATGGACTAGTTTTTCAGGATCACTTTGAGACAGGATGCTCCTAATTTTGGCAATGTTCTGTAGGTGGAAGAAGGCTGTTCTAGATATTTGGCAAATCCTGGTCAAGGATAACTCCAATGTTCCTTGCAGTAGTACTGGAGGCCAGTATCCTGTTAACACATCTAGAGTAACAATATGATTGGACATCCTATTTCTGAGATTTATGGGCCCAAATACTATGACTTCAGTTTTGATTGAGTCAATAACTTCATTTCAAGTTCACGGTTTTCCGTGTTTTCATGAGCTGCTGTTACTGTGTGCAGGCCCACGCTAACAACCCACTCTTCAAACAGAGCTCCATCTCCATCATCATCTCGACCATCATTGCCGTGTTGTGATGACAGTGGAGCAGGAATCTCTCAACTTCCAGTTTTGTCTTGTTTGAAATGTGTCACTTAAGCCCATCTGTGCACACACACACACCTAAACACACACACACACACACACACACACACACACACACACACACACACACACCCATCATAGAAAAACAAGTCTTATTTTTTCCCCTCTCACTTTGCCAATTTGCTTTTCCCTGAGACACAGACAAAACAAAATTAAAACGTAGTGGTAGGGATGTAGAAAGTTTGACACGGGGAGTGAGAAAGAGACATGAAACTATGACGTCACATCATCGAACAGGAATGTCTGCTGGTTCTTTGAAGATTTTCTTGCTGGGAATCAAATGTTCTTTAACTTCAGGTTACACAACACCACCCTAACTACAGGTATGAAAGTCTGACGTGAGTCTTCACTAGGACTGTAGCCACTGCTTCAAAACACTGTTAGCATGTCAGTAATTCTTAAATAGCGTGCGCACACACACACACACACACACACACACACACAATATTTGTTTGAGAGCAATGTCCTTTGTGTTGTGGCTAAATCCAGATACAGTGACAGGTGGAAACAATAAGACTCTGCCTTTAATTACAGTGTGCACCATTAAGGAAATTGTAACCATTTATTAACTAAGCCTCTGTTCAATCTGAGCTCCCACAATAGCATCGCTTACATTGTCTACATGAGTTGTTAACTAGGTTAATTAAGGACATTAGTTTACATGACAACAGGAAATAAAATAGAAAAAGTATGTCTTCAAACACAAAGGCCTGAAAAAGAGCTGCATTCCACAGATGTTATTATGAGCCAGTGTAAGTGTCAACATTTACAACTGCGTGGAAACATTAAAACATGTGACCCAAACCCAGTAAAATTCACGTTCCCCATCCCTGTCCTGACTGTATCAAACCCCAGACAAGAATATAAACACTGGATGATTTTACTAAATATTCTGGCAAATAGACCGCTAGTAACTAAAGCACTTTATTCCGAGTTATTGATAGTAAAAATATAACTGGTCTATGACACAACATGAACTTGGTCAAGTATGAAAGTTGGGTACACTACATGTCCTCCACAACCTTACTTTCTGCGTCTCTAAATAAAAGGCACACTGTTACCAGTATCACTGGCAGTGGTAAGTAAATCTCAGAGATTCTGAGATGATGTTTCATGGCGTCAGAACCCATATGAGGAATTTATATTTTTCTTGAGTATTTACGTTTTCTGCTACGTCACACTTTGACTGAAACACTTTTTAGCTAAATAGCTAAAATGTTTACTCTATTTATTTCATGAGTATAATTACTTTTCAGACTCTGATCATACTTTTTTGTTTAATTACAACAGTCTTTTGCATGGGTTGGTGTGGAGGCTGCTGCAGCTATGGCAATGCAAAAATACATGTCAAACAGATCAGGTGGATCAGAGAGGAAGACATGGGAGGGGCACAATAGGTAGTGCAATGTGGAAAGATACAATCTGCAAGAGTGTATGTCAGGGCAGGCAGGCTGAGAGCTAGAGATGGGCTGTCAAACTCAGGATTTATGCAGCAGAGTCTGGAAAGTCCCTGTCCATCTCCCTGCACTTCACTCTACCTCTCTGCTTCTGTCTTTTTCTCTGCATCTTTGTCTCCTGATGGTATTAGAGTAAACGCCTGCCACCTTTCTCTTAGGGTACACAAGAAAGAGGACATTTTAATGTGGTCTCAGCCAATGCATTAGTGATGTTTATTGCTTAAAACGCAAGAATTTGCTTCTGATAGGTTTCCACAGTGAACCACAGCTTCTGTATAACTAACAGGCCAAAGTGAGTTGAAGTCAGAGAAGTAAATAAAAAACCTTTCAAACCACTGCAGAGCCATTATTTGTCCAAACAACGGAAACAATACAGTTTCTGTACTGTGTATCCTGCTTATTTGTCTATATTCTAGCCAAACAAAAGAATCTGGGAAATGATTTGAGTACATGGCCTATTTGATTATGACACAGTTTCAAACCCTGAATGGTTTCTGTGGGTCTTTACATACTTTTTGTCTCCCAACTGTCACTGTGAAACCCGATTGCCAAACTGTTCCAATATACTGGGAGAATCCTCTTAGAGTTTCCAAAAATCCAATGTGACATGCAGATTAATATTATTAGTTAAGGTAAATTAAAACAGCATATTTCTTAAATATGCACATTACAGAAACAGTTTCTACTAAGAACAATCAGTAAACTTTAGCAAGCAGGAGAAAAAAATAAACATGAAACCAAAAAGGAAATATGATCAGTATACTAAAGTGTGATGTGCAGTCAAACACCTCATTCCTTTAGAATTGGATAAGGGCGCCAGGAATGAAGCTTGCTGGAAGGTCTCTCCAGAAAAGAAGAGCCCCTTCATTACTTGTTTCACTCTATCACCTAATCTACCCTGCAGACATTAACCACCAATCAATCACTTCTACTCCACAAAAATAAACTCGCGTGTAAACATGGCAACAGGTCTTAATGCAGCGTGCTGCGGTCGAGCCCTGGGGGCTGTGTGGCAATAAAACCTAAATGCACATGTGTGTATACACTGAAACACAGGTAGAAAGAGTGTTGTCATCAGCGATGCTCTTTTCAGGAATTTTACTAGTGAAAAAATGTACAATAACACACATGATTACAAGGGTTTCTATAGGTTGTTCAGTTTGGACTTTAGTGGTGGTGTTTTGAGGGTTTTTCTCCCTTTACATGCAGTGGTACATCCTTTATTTTGTTCTCTGCATAGCGTCGGTGTTTAAATGTTTTTCTGTCATATCCATCTGTCTTTTGTGGGACACCATATTACATATGAGGGGGACAGCTCTGGGGAGCCAAAGAAACCATGAATAAACAATACAATACAACCATACTGAGTGTGTTTACATGCACTCAAGTAACCCGGTTACAATACACTTTCTCCTGTAAGTGGATTTCTTAACATGTTACTAAATTCGCATAATAAATTGAGAGAATTGAGCTGGGCAATATGGTAATTATGACAAAGTAAGTAACAGTCCTTATTCCTAAAGATGCTGTCACAGGAACCCTTCTACAGCTGCTAAAGCTGCTTTTAGCAGCGTCTTTCTTAATGCTGTGATGCCAAATTGGTGACGTTGTTTTTGTATATTTGCACATGTTTTCTCACACCGTGCTTTTAGCTCGGGTTTTTGCTGCTCTAACTTTTGCCACAATTTCCTCCTTAAGCTAGATTCATGGGTCCAGAAGGTGCTGCACAATCTAGTACCACCCACAATTACACTGTTGTAGTCTGCATGCTGTATCCATGTGGGCCAAGCATCCAAACACTTTCCTTTCTGCCTCCTTTCCAAATGCACTAGTAAGATAGTTTCCAATGACCCGAAACACCACAGAAGTAAGAACACGTAGTGTTTAGACAGTAAATAACTGAAATTTTATGTTCTTCTACAGCAGTCTCCTGTGTGCTGCTGTAGACTCATCCACAGCACCACCTACAGTGTTGGAGAGCAACAATATGAATGACAACTTCTAAGAGCATGAGCACAGCAAAGACCTATGAGAAGAAGCTAATTTTCCCAGGTGGATTTGTTCTGGAGAAAACTGATTTCTATAGTATCTCTAATTATTTTTTAAAAGGTGTAAATATACATAACAAAAGAATGCAGACACAGAGAGAAACGGAGTGGAGGGACTTGATGAAATACAAGATGATTAAATAGAGTGATTAAAATAATTCAAAGTAAATTTAAAAAGTTTAGCAGTATAAAAAAAGTTGGCTACACTGCTGAACACGAGGTAAATTCAGTTCATGATGTGTAAAGGTGCTCCATGATTGCTTTTGTGTCTCTCACTGTGATGTGTGACTGCTCTGACAAAGCAAAAAAAAAACAAAAAAAAAAAACACTACAAAGTTAAAATCTGTGAGTCAAGCCTCCAAAAGAAGGCCAGGATAGAGAAGATTTAGAGAAGCCAGGCTACCACACTGCACGCGTTCCACATTTACCCACATGACCAGGTATTTATATTTTGTTTTATAACGTCACAGTCATCGCCAGCATTGGTACGTTGTGACACGTGTAGGTACATCATGCACTGATAATGCTCTTTAATATCGACACATTGAACACATCGAAAATTCAAAACACACAGAACTACAACTGAATGTCTCTGAATCCCAGCAGCTTCCTGTGCAGGCGATACCATCTCTGTCTCCCTCTCGCTCTCTGGGTGTTTTTCCTCACACTCTTTATCAGCTGACCAGGACCAAATGACTTCAAAGCAAGAGCTCAGAGGAAAGAGGAGGAAGAACCTCCCACATCTCAGGCCCCCTGCCAGAACTAAACTGACACCTTTACACCTCTTACTTCCATTTTTTACCACTATGGTATATCCCCCCAAAACCCCCAGCTGCTGGTGCTCCATTTGGTTGTAATCAGCACTCAACATCATCTCTGATTAGAGGAGTTGGGGGTGGTGGGAGGTAAGACTTGACAAATTGGCACATTCTTCTCCACTCATTCCCCTTTAGCCTTTCACAAACACCCACAGACCACCACTTAAATCTGGAGAAACAGTCCTGTCGACCCCCTCGACCATATATCCCCTCCTGCACCACTTATTTGATGAATGCTGTCCTTGTGAGCAATGAAAGCGACCAACATGCCGCCTCCCCCTCTACCCTCACTAACACGTCCCCCTTTCCCCAGCACTGTCTGCATGAAACATAAATAGAAGTGAATTTTGAGGACCACTGCCCCTGCAGGTGCTACCTCTCTTTGGCACCCACCGATATACATGCACACCGACTCAAATGCGTGCCCCACTACAAGAACGCGCATAAATACACACACAGGTGGCCACAATAACACATACTAACACTCACTCTGGCTGAGCTGGTAGCTGTCACAGAGCCATATGACCAAAAGTGGGGTCCGAGATTCTGATCTAACTGTATGCCTGATTTACACATCCATCCCTCTCTCTGTGTACTCCTGTCCCACCTTAAACCTCAGTCTGACTATCCTGGCCCACCCAGGACCCCCTGTGAAGAAATAGCTGCACGTGTGCATGTCATGGAGGAAGGAGTGTTAGCCGGATACAGCTTATGGTTGGGTAGTTACATGGTGCCTATTTGGTTATAAATACCTTCTTCTCAGTACTGCACTGAAAGGGTCTCTTTAGAGCAGTTTATGAGGCGTGCCTTCGTTATTTCAGTGACTGGGAAAAAAGGGATGAACTGAGCATGAGCATACAGGCTTGGTAAAGTAACAGACTGATTAAAGAAAAGTTAGAAACAATTAGTGCTTTCACATGATCCAAAGTCATTAGGGGCGGCAGTGGCTCAGTTGGTGTGGCCGCCTACCATGGAGTCAGAGGTTCGTGCCCCGCTCTCCCCGACCCCACATCGAAGTGACACTAAACCCCCAAAAGCCCATCCCCATCCCCAGCCTTGCAGTGCTAGTCCCAAGCCCAATAGAAATAGGGGAAGGTTGCGTCAAAAAGGTTGTCTGGTGTATAAACTGCCAAATTGAAATGCACATAAATGATCGCTATGGGAACTCTGAACTCACAGGATAAACCGAAAGAACAAAAAAAAGTACAAAATCATTGGGTAATTTTGAGGTAGATAATTCACCAAATCAATCTTCTAGAAAAAGCAAAATTCTCCTTTTTCAAATTGTTTACCATAAATTATGTGTTTTTTTAAACAAATTGGTGGCACACTAAAGGTCAACTTTCTATTATAAACCCTATGTTTCTTTTAGAGATCATCTTATTATGTCCTTATGTATGAAGCAGGAAGAAAAAAACATAATTATCATTTGAAGATAAAAACCATGACTATTATTTTACATTTTTTGATGAATGAATGACTGAAACATGGAGCTGTAAAAAGTTTTAATGTTGAGTCTTTTTCAACAACCTGCAGCTTCTGCAGAATCATGTAATCACAGTTTGCATTGATGCAGGGGAATGAATGGGGAATTCTCTGTAAAGGAAGCAGGGAGGAATGTAAGCCTAACGTCATTTAGTAATATTATCTGTCCTGTTCAAAACATTTTGAAAACTGGCCAAGTCTTCCTAAAACACAGGCATTGTAGTGTAGCGAGAGTAAATCGACATACATTCTCCTTATATCTAAAATACATAATCAAAAATAATTAAACCAACATCCTCCCAAAAATATCAAACCACCTACACCCCAGTCAGATATGTGCATGTTTGTGACTATGTGTTTCTCTCCATCTCCATGGTGACGGCTCGTCTGAAAGAACAAGGAAGCCGACTCATAAAAAGATGGTGTGATGTGGGAGTTGCCACCTTTTCCCATCGTAGCCACATCAACGGCTTTCATCTGGAGTGGATTAGAGACATTAGCATTCTCCTATCTCAACACCTTCCTCCGTGTCTTGCAACATACCCCCCATCTTATTCCTCCCACACAACAACCGACCTTTATTTCTCCATCTCTGCACCAATGCATTCTTAAAATAGTCTAAAAGGGAATAAGTAAAAAGAAAACATTTTTTTCCCCCCCAAAATTAGTTGGCTGACAGAAAAGGGATGAACAACCAGGATGTTTTATACTTGTGTTAAGAAATATCTGGCTTGCATTCAGGTACATAAATCAGCACAGGCTTATATTTTCATCTGAGCGCCAGCCAAGTCCACTCTGCTCTGTTTGAACACAAAAAGTATGCAGCTCAGTTAGGGGAACAGAAGCTGATCAATCACAAGCCTGACACACACACACACACACAGATAATATGCATTATAATAATAGATTTACTGATGTTACAGGAGAACTTATATTGACGCTAAACTTAACCTTGCATTCATAAACAAACACACATGCACACAGCTGGTATTCCTCATTAATATGAGTCATCAATCTTGAGATGATGGCATGTTAGGCTGTCCTTATTGGGAAGAGATATCACGGCGTGCTTAGTGGGAGTACGTGTTGCAGAGCCTGGGCCGTAATGGGAATTTAATCTTTGTCATCTATCTCTATTAAAATGGCTCCACACAGCTGACGGGTTTAACACAGGGCTGACAAGGCCACAAAGTTGTTGACTCCAAAGATCACAATACATGGATAATAGCTGGAGACAATGAGCTTGAGCAGTTCCGTCAACCAAACATACCGACTGCATAAAACTCAGACCAGCCTACTTCAGTATGACTACATTCTGCAGAATTTTCTATTATTTTCTATTACTATGCAAAGCAGACCTGGAGAAATGCAGAATCTTCATCATTACAAGCTACTTAATCGAGATCTATGGCAAGCACGGAAAGAATCAAGGTGAGTTGGATTGAATGAGCATTGTTTATGTTAACATTAGTTTAGTATAAATCAAAAATATGATAGAAGCATGCTTGCCTGTTTGCATGACAAACTATATGTCTCTGTGTGTGCGGACAGACACTCAAACAAGTTGATTTTTTTAAATCATAAAAAAGGCATCTACTTTTGCAATTTGTGTTTGTGTTAATCACAGATTTGTTTTTAGAAATCCGTGGAGTTCATGGAATTAAAATGTGGTGATAACAAAACCAGAACTAAAAAAAAGGGTGAACACTGAACAAAGATTCAGGAGGTGGACAAAGAAAATTACTTCAGTGCTAATGTAGGCACATACAATCACGTTATTCTGTTAGAAAATGCGAGCCTTCTCTCAGAAAATTGTTGCATCTGCTAGTTTGCTATTCACTTGCTTACTGTTTTTCTTTGCACTGGAACAACACAAAAGACCAGAAGAAAAGTCAAATCTGATACAATTCCACATAGAACCCAAATAATGCACTGGACAAATTATTGACACCTTAACTAATACTTGGTAGCGCCCCCTATGGGAAAAATAACTCAAATCACTCGCCTCCTTTACACACGAATGAGTTTCTTCCACCTCTCTACTGGAATGACCACTCTTCCTTTTCAAACTGCTGCAAGTCATTCAGATTTGAAGGATGCCTTCTCCAACCTGCTGTTTTGAGATCTCTTTACAGGTGTTCTATGGGATTCAGATCTGGACTCATTGCTGGCTATTTCAGAACTCTCCAGCGCTTTGTTTGGAACCATTTTTGAGTGCTTTAAGTCATTGTCCTGCTGGAAGACCCATGACCTTTAGTAGAGATGCAGCTTTCTAACACTGGCCACTAGGTTGCGCCCCAAAATTCTTTGCTAATCATCAGATTTCGTGATACTGTTCACACAGTCAAGGCATCCAGTGCCACAAGCAGGAAAGCAACCCCAAAACACCGTTGAACCTCCACCATGTTTGTCTGTAGGGACTGTGTTCTTTTCTTTTAAGGCCTCCTTTCTTTATCTGTAAGCAATGCATGATGTGTAACTTCATGGCAGTGGTGTCCTCCTGGTCTTTTTTTAATGTGCTTGTTTTCTGGGCTTAAACTTAAAGATTTTATTAACTAAATGACCTCAGCAGTTTTATGCTTTGACATTCATCACTGCGTGTTACAATAAAAGAAGGCAGCAGGTTTAAATCCCACCGCACCAGGTGGGGCCCCACTCAGCCATCAAGAGCGGCCTTGGTGCAGATTCTGAGCATGGATAAAAAATAAAAAAAGAGTTGCGGCAGTAAGGGCATCCCGTGTAAAAACTCCTGGCAAATCAACATGCAGATCAAGTTCCACGGTGGCGACCTATGAAGGGACAAGCCGAAAGCTGTTGATCTTTTTATTGTAGCTTTACAAACAATATATGCTATTAAACGTTTCTATTTCAAATTTTCCTTTTTTCTATCCAATATAAAGTAGAAAATTTGGGGGGGAAAACAACTTCAAAAATATTTACATTACCAAATTTTAAAATAATAAAAAATATAAATCTAAATTTAAAATTCTTCATTTGTTTTCTGACATTCATCTAAACTGAACATAATATTTTACTAAATAATTATTTCCTAAATATTACTCATAGATCTTAACCTCAACAACTGTGGCCCTCTATGTTTAAGGCACTACTGTACAGCTCTTTCTGTCTGTGTCACAACCCAGAAACTTTCAGTCACACATTTACACATCTACATGGACATAGTGATACACGCCAAACATATATACACACACACACACACACGCGCGCGCACACACACACAAAGGTTAGCTGAAGACAATTGTCTCGGTTCAAGTCCACCCCGGCTCCACCCTTCACTCTCACCAGGGAGGGAACATCGGAGCAGGGGTCGGCATTCTGGGCCGGACCATTACGGAGTGGCCGGTCTTTGAAGGAGGCCGGTGGCAGGGAAGGGTTTTCGGGAAGGGGAAGTGTTCTGCTGGAAGTTTAAGATATCAATGGAAAGGCTTTCTCTCTGCCACATAGGGCAGCTGAGTGGCTTTCCTTTATCTTCCACTATTTTAGCCACCACAATGGAAAGACAGTGTCAAAGAAACATGTAACAAGCATATTTCCAGGAAAGCGCAGCCTAAATAACTCAAGACCAATCCCTGGAGGGAAGATGTTTGTGGAATATGCAGTTGAAACAAGTACAGAAACATTACGCATCAGACTGCAGTAAAATAAGAAAAAAATAAAATCTAATAGCACAGACGTGGATACACTGCATAGAACGCCAGTGACTGATTTAGACAGATCACAAATTATCCATAGCAACACATGTAAGAAGAAAGTTTGTTGACCCGAACTATCCCACGATCCAGCAGCAACCTGGCTAAACCACAAGTGCAACCTCTATCCAGCAGTTTGGTCCAAAAAACATTATATTCACACACACACTCCAGCAGGGAGTAGTTTGAGACTCAAGTTACAGATAAGGTTGAAATGTATCGTCTCAGAATAAGGCCTGAAAACGCCTCAATTAATATGTCAAGAGGGACAAACTGTGCATATATTTTAGAGCAGCTATGACTTAGTCAGTAAATTATAAAGTGCAAACTTAAAAAAAAATGTTTTTAAATTATTTATACATACAGGTTAGTTTCATTGAGACACAAGGTCTCATTTTCAAGAGAGACCTGTTTCACAAAAAACATTGCAATCAATAAGAGTCAGTAAAATTGTACAAATATGCAATAAATATAATTTACATTAAATATAAATGAAATTCTACAATATCAAAAGTAACTTAAAAACACATACAAAATAACAAATACATCTTTACAAACAGGAGCAAGTACTAGATGTCTCAAATTCTTTCAGTGAAAATTTAAATTGCCCAAATGAGACCAAACTGGAAGGTTATTCAAGGTGGTGGGCCCAGATTACGAAAAGCCTCCCTACCAAGCTCAATATATGCTGAAAGAAAGCTGAAAGTAATAAAAGCCTGAAGGCTGTGATGACAAATTTTGCAAGTCATGTAACATGACAAATGTGATGGTACCAGCTGAAGAATGGCCTTATAAATGAATGTACAACAGTGTAAGAGCCTACAGATGTGCAACTATGGCCAATTAAATAATGAGTATAGAGTACAATGATGGGTGAGAGATTTACTACCTGAATAAATCTCAGAGCTCAATAATAGACAGCACCCTGCATGTGTAAAGAGCTGGTGGGGCATTCATGTACATAGTGTCACCATAATCTACAAAAGTAAAATTGGTGGCAGAAGATCTGTCCTGAAAAAAGAACCCCAATTTTAAATTCAGCCTCTTCAGGGGGTTATCAATATGGGTCCTTAAATTTAAGTTTTCATCAATTATTATGAATTTTACATGATGTAACAATGTCAATGAGTAACCCCTGTAAGGTGGTAATAATAGGGAGAGCTGCTGGCACCTTCTTCCCATTGGAAAATAGCATTTTGTGGGGCGACTGTGGCGCAGGAAGGTAGAGCGGTTATCCACCAATCTCACAGTTGTTGGTTCAGTCCCTGGCTCCTCCGGTCACATGTCAAAGTGTGCTTGAGCAAGACACTGAACCCCAACTTAGTTGCTCCCTGTGAGTGTTGGCCAGCTGCATAGCAGCACCCCCATCGGTGTATGAATGTATGAGTGAGTGTCAATGGGTGAATAAGAAGCAGTGTAAAGCGCTTTGAGTGCCAATAGGTAAAAAAGCGCTATAAAAGTGCAGACCAAGTGCAGACCATTTCCTTTCTCTTACTATCGTTTAGCATTAACTTGATTTGTAACATTTGAGACGTAATTCTGTCAAAAGAAGAATGCAGGTGCTTAAAGACAAGATTAATTGTTTTTGCACGACAGTAAATAACTGAATCATCTGCATAAAATGCGCTGCTGCATCAGTGACACCATGACCCAAATCGTTTCTATAAATAGTAAAAAGAGTTGCCCTTAAAATTGTCCCCTGTGGTACCCCTTTAAAGATGTTCAAGTAACTGGAAGTTTGACCACCAAACTACACACACTGCTTACGACCAGAAAAATAATTTAAAAACCAGACGGTAGCTTGACCCATAAATACTACGTCTAAAAATTCCATGATCAACTGTGTCAAAAGATTTCAACATATCTAGAAAACGGGCAGCACAGTAATCTTTCCAATGAAGGGCTTGAAAAACATAATTTTGAACCTTCAAGAGGGCAGTAATTGTACTGTGTTGTTTTCTGAAACCAGATTGATAAGATGATTGGATATTATTACAATGTAAGGTATCCTTGATCTTTTCCTTGATGAACTTTTCAAACATTTTATCTAAAACACAAAGTTTTGAAATAGGCTTATAGTTGTTTAGTACTGAAGGATCACAACCTTTTAATAAAAAGTACAACAAAGGCAGTTATCCAATTATGAGGAATGGAGTTTTGTTGTAATGATAAATTACAAATATGTGTTTTTGGTTCAGATATGATATCTGCAGCCAAATGATAATATCAAGATGCTTGAGCTCCACACAAACCTCACTGATATCTAATTGAGTGAGGGAAAAGGTCTTTGTACTAGAGATCAAACTACTGTTGGTGTGGCTGTTACAGAAGGAGGTTTCTGAAGTGTAATGAAGCAAAGTTCTGGAGGCAACAAAATGCCTGAACTGGAGTTAACCTCCAATTGATGCAGAAGCTCTCCTGAAGGGGATTTACCTGAGAGAGATTTTATAGTTTTCCAAAACTTATGTGGGTCTTTTAAATTATTTGTTGTCTCAGATAAATAGTAAACACATTTTGCTTTTTTAATTGCAGCAGTACATTTATTTCATTACTGACGGAAAGGTATCCAGTCAGCACCCAAACCCGATTTTCTTGCTTTTGCCCAAAACCGAGCTCACTCATGTAAAAGAGTCCCCATCACAGGAGTGAACCAGGGATTGACCCCTACCTTTTACCCTGAACACTCTAAAAAGGAGCGTTTATCTATGTAATAGCTATAACTATCGTGAAATAATGATGTAATGAACTAATAAACAAGCTGTTTGTAACAGCAGGTCCTGGCATGTTTTGTATGTAAATTCTATAAAATTTTCAGTGGACCTGGGAAAATTACAGTTAGTACTGAACACAGATTTCAACTACAAGCACACAAATAACAAAAACTCCACTTGGATTCAGGATTAGTCAATAAACAATTATTACTTTAGTGTTGGCGTTCTGTTTCTCCTGAAAAAAGCTCCACTAACAACTGAAGGAACTACAACTGTACAAAATGAGAGTAGTAAATAAAATAAAAGATGACATCAGTATCCAAGACCTATCTAAATCAGCTCAGTAAGGGACACTGGTGGACACATCACACTGTGTTGGTGCTTTGGGGTAATTATTTTAAGCACAGAAATTATAGGTGGCACTATTAAAATCTATTTCCTGCAGGAAAAAAAATTACACTGATATAACAGTTGTTAAAACAGTTGATCACTTTCAAAATAATAATAACATAAAAACTTGATGTTTTACTTTTGTACTTGTGTGGTTGCTTCAGTTAAACTACTTGGTAAAATCTATTAAATAAGAACAAATGTAATCAAACTAACATTGGTGGTGGCGGTGCAAATTCATGCTAAAAAACAAGGCTGCTTCAAATTTTCCATCCAGTCCATCCAGTACTCATACCTCATAACAAACAAATTGCTTGATTCTTCACGTATTTAGCCACTGATTAAAAAAGAATAATAGGTGTCCTTATACAAAAATTCTAACAGTGTGAAAACAATGGGAATATTTATATACGATACATCACACCCAGTTATACAGTTATGTTCATGTTCAATAGTAGTTGATCATGTCACGGCAAGTTTTTTAATTCATCGTTTCTGCAATTATTATTTACATTTTATTGATACATATTAACGAGCTGATTGAAGAAATTATAAACAGATTGATTAATAAAACAGTCATTAGTTTTTTGTTTTTTTTAGACAAGTGGTGCCACCTCTGGAACCAATTTGAGTGTGACCCACCCAGGAGTGGTCCAAGTGTATAACTACCGGTTCATGCAGTCCACACTCCTATCTGGTGTCCCTCCTATTCATCTTTTCCTAAAGTGCTCTATCCTCACCTCCTCTCTTGTGGACAGAGCCACAAAACTCCCTCCTCAACGACCAGCGAACCTAACCACAAATCATCCAACTCGGCTCTCCTTACCCATTTCCCGTATGGGAGCGGATGTCGACACAGGCTCACAGAGACCCATTCATAGCCTTGCATATAAAATCTCTTCCTTTGCAGTGATACCTTACACTTCATCTGCATATTCACATATTCAGAACCTAGCATTCGCTTCCTGTCTGTGCAAGATACAGGGGAAACTGGGCACGTTCGAAGCTGGTGTGTTTTCATTAGTTTTCAAAGGCTTTTTGTCATTGTATCTTGGAAAGCAACCAAGGGGCAGGAGAATGTCCTGCACTAAACTCCTCTTCTAGGCAGTTATCATCGCTGAGACTGAGGCTGGAAGGAATCAGAATTCTATGAATAGCTGTGAAACAACTTCAATCAAAACAATGAGATATATTTAACTAGATAATTCGTGTGTAGTCCTCTCAGGCACACATTTACTAAGAAAAAGCAAAAGGGCAAAATACATCTATTGCAAGTGTAACTGCCATTTGAAGAATTCTGCTGAGACCTGCCCATCATCGCGGATCATTTCCCAAATCGACAGTAAATGTCAACAGGGGCACACATGGAGAAATGAGAGCTGTTATTGTGTCTGTGACAATCTCCAAGTGCGGTTACACTTGTAAGCAAGCAACAACATACCACAATGACACTTCTGGTTTTCTGCCAAATCAGTCCTGGCAGCTGCTGCTCTCAGTTAATCGCCGGCTCATTGAAGTTGATAGTTTTCATGGCATATTTGTTGAAAATGTCTGCAATAGGATGCAGATTGATGCATTCATTGGCAGCATTCTAGTCATGTTCCAACAAATCAACAGGTATGGTTGCTGATGCCATCAGTTCTTTCATTCTTGCGCTTTCCCATGGGGTCACCATCTGAGGTATAATTATTTGATTTAAACATTAAATAATTATCATTTATGAGCAAAGGTTAACAGGGGTGATTGAAAAGAGAAGGTACAGCAATGCCTGTGTGTGGAGCAATGCATTAAATATATAGAACAGCCATTACATCCGTGGGTTTGATTAAAAATTCTGATATTTTACGACCTGTGTCCAAATTATGTGCAAAGTGGCCTTTTGAAGCTATCAAATCCAAACAGTTTTGGAAATACAGTAGATTAATAACTTGGGTCAATTCAAATTATAGTTCCTGAAATAAATAAAGGTTTAGAATTTGGGCAGTGGTCATCTTTTTTTTTTTTTTTTTTTTCCGGTTTATGAGCCATATTTTGAGAATGGTGAGTTGGATAAATGGTTTGAATATTATCTAAAATGTCTGTTGGTTATTAAGCCATAGTGCTCACACAGAAGAAGGGTTGGTTGTTTTTTTCAAATGCATCCCTGTCTGAATGAAGAGATGACATAGAATCACAAATATTCCTATGAATATGAACATATTCAGCTAAAACTGCTGGTTGTTTTGAGTGGAAGTTCATTCAAACAGATTGTATGAACTCACTCTCATTTTTATATGCTATAGCACTCCTAGTGGCAACACTCACAAAAAAAAAAACACTTACGAGTTAGCCGAAGATTGTGAGGTTGGTAAAAAAAATAATAAAATAATATTGAGTAATTATATCATTGAGTAATGATATTAAACTGAAAAGACTGGTTAAATTTAATAAATATGCCAGAAGGCAGGGGCGGTTGTGTCTCTGGGCAAGACACTGAACCCTCCAACAGCCCATTCCCAACCCCAGCTGTGAAGTGCCGCTCCAAGCCTGTTAAAAATTGGGGAGGTTTGCGTCAGGAAAGGCATCCGGCATAAAAACTGTGCCAAATAAACATCCGGTCAATGATCCGCTGTGGCGACCGATAACTCCCGGGATAAACTGAAAGGACCCAAAAAAATAAAATAAAAAATAAGCCGAAAGGCAGCAGGTGATCAGAAAAAAGAACTATTTGCTAATAATTACTGAAAGCCCACCATTAAAATGGCATGATAACACTCAAATAGGCTGCTGTTTAACATACAGAGGAAATGCAGTAAAACTGTTTCACACCATTTATTTATAATTTGCTACACAGCATGAGGTATAAGGCTGGATCGACATTTGTGATAGTTTTTTGGTGATTCAAACATATATGCTTGATACTTCAAGGTTGAGGCATTACTGCCATTCACTCTTCCCAGAAATGGCAGCCTAAATTAACAATAGTGAAATACTTTCACAAACCAAAATCGCCATAATTGTGTACCAAACCCTTTTTTGTTTTTCGTTTTGTTATTTAACTGTGATTTGTGGTCAGCTGATGTTTCATATTTATTTCATCATAGCTGTTTTTAAGTTTATCTAAGCACATAATAGAGTCAGAGTCAGGACTATAACAACGCTTCGACATAGAGTAAGCTTTGACATTACAGCAAGAACGTGGTAATATCCCTTGCGTGATCCATAAATCTGCAGAAATAAGGAACAGTAGCATTGAGACCTCACATGTGGTTATGATGGGACCTATTTTCCTCCAAAACCCACAAGTCAAAGTCAATAAATGGGAAAAGAACCAACCCTAAACCATAAAACAGGCCTGCAACAATACAGCTACGGGTGTGTGTGTGTTTTTGAGTCCCTCCTGGGGGCAGTGAGGTGCCAACTGACACTCTGGTAATGCATTTTTGTCTCTTAAACCTGAGCAGGGTCTGAACACAAACACACTCACACACAATGAAAATGTGTCACTAAGAGCAGAGAGAGAAACATCTGGCCGTGAGGAGTTCTCCCGTTCGCTCTCCGAGGCGTCAGCTGCCAAAACGATGCAAGTTAAGACACAATCCAGAGCAACAAAAAAAAAAAAAAAAAAAAGCAGCAACTGACTCATGCTATTTTGCAACGGCAGGTTTCACCAGGTGTGGAGGCTCACACTTGTGCACTTGCCAGTCTGTAGGGTGACAATTGTAAATAATTTCCTTATAATTACTTGTATCCTATAATTATTCTGCTTGGAGAAGAAGAACATTTAAAAATTGCGTTGTAAATATAAATATATAATTTGTATAACTATAAATATACGATTTTTATACAACTATAAAAATTGTTTTATAGTTATATTTTAGGAGAAAAAACATTCAAATGTATTCTATCAACTGTAAAAGCAATATAAAATTATCTGTATGCAAATGAAGAAACATTTGTATAGTTAAATGCAACTTAATACAATTACATTTTTGTTTAACTAAAGAGACTGAACTAAGGCTGGAAATAGAGGGAAAATAAACCAAATTGTAAAATAAAGTGTTTTTCACAGATCAGTTTTAGAAAAGTGCTTTTTTGACATTAGTGAACATTTTATGGACTGAATAATTATATGGACTTATTTTTGAAAATTTAAATTTCTTAGATTTTAACTCTGGCATAAAAAAAAGGAAAAATGAATCGAAATTCAGCCCTGGAATATATTTTTATTTCAACTTAAACCATTGGATATATTTTAAATAAGCTTAACGCTTAACACTTTCACAGTACTTACATTGCGAATTACAGCAGGTCAGTTTTTTGCACTTTTCATACAGTATTTTAATTCAAATTGCTTTAAAGCATTAAAAAGGCATTAAAGCAAATTTACCAATACTATAAAAATCATGACAAATGAAAACAACATCTCATACAACTACATACATGCAACATCTCATGTTGTCTGTAATGTTACTCCTTGAGCATGTCCTTGAGAGCAACCAATGACCGAAGCAAACTCCTTGTATGTGTTAGCATACATAATAAATCTGATTCTGATACAAGGTACCTGATTAAAAACTATAAAAACAGCAGTGACTGTTCTCAAATTATCTAGTACTTAACAAAAATATGTCTTTAGAATAAAGTTTGAAGTACCGCATACAGGTTGAAATGTGTCATCTAATATCGGTTCTTATTTACTTTCTTACAAATTTCTTTCTGATTTTAATCAATTCTGTAAATATTTTGTATAACCGGCAGGCTGGTGTAGTAACATTTCAGAGCTACGGGTAAAAAGGTTTTGTTAAAAAAAAAAATTAATTTTTTTTCAAAGGTATATCAGCACCGTGACTAAAACATGTCGAACTCTTTTAGTCCTACACAGTGTAAAACATACAGAAAAGGTTATTTGACTAATAACAATTAACAGACAAACTTATTGACAGCAGGGTGTCCCCACGCACCAAAGCGGTGGTGTTTCAAGAACGCAGTATCACACCTGTGTACGATGACGGTAGAAGTTCTGCTGATCACAAGTGTGTTTTATTCATCGCCATGGTTTACAGCCTCGCAGCCCAAAGCACGACAGTTTAATTTGACTATAATAAGATCAGCACGACATGGCTTCACTGCAGTGGGCGTGAAGCTTGACTTTTATTACAACAGGCATCACTTGGAGACTGTTATTGTAAACGTTTAGCTGTGGTGGTGGCCTGCGCCGGCCACACATGTATAAATACTCCAAGCTTAGATTTCCCAGCCCGCTCCATGCCAGACAAGATATTACCATAGCAGTGGCACAGGGAGCAGGGAAAGATTTAGCATGGGGAGATCAAAATCCCAGGTGTATGTAATGGCCATCACTGTCAGAATGACTGGCTGGTCACAGGAAAGTGTAAATACTGCCCTGGCCGATGTTTGTGTATCTATGGCTTTTTTTCCGTCATTAGGGGGGAAGGAATGCTCAGGGAAACTTTTGGAAACGTCAGAGTACCTTCAAGCTTTGTCGCCCAGTGACGACTAAACCCTGACACGCCAATTATGAGGAGTTCACCTGAGTTCCTCAGGTCTGAACACCATGGAGAAATGCCACTGAGCACGCGCACACACACACACACACACTCTTCCCTGTCATTTCTTGCTTGATTCACTCTAATCGTTTTGTGTGAGTGTGTGTGTGGGGAGCAGAGAAAGGTAAAGAAAACAGTAGAGTGTTTACTTTGGAGTTTGCCCACAGTGCACGCACACAAACATACACACACACAGACGCTTTAGAGCACATATCTTCACACTTATCTGTTCTGTGTGAGAACCATGTGTATCAGCACCCAGTCACCCAGCCTCATCATCAACATCCTCATCTTCACCTTCACCATCCCATATGCATGTTCACACACACACACACACACACACACACACAGATCAGTGGGAGCGTACACAGATAATCAAGGCCGTCCATATGCTAGGACGTAAAGATTAAAAAATTATGCGAGAATCACTCACATATAAGGGTGACTTAAGCTTAAGTATGCCTACAACATGCCACCCGCTAAGAAGACTTCCAAACTGGCTAATACGCCTGAGACAGGGCCCGCCGCCACGTTTTTATCCTAAAGAAAACAACTGTAAGATTCTTTCACTTCAAATGATTTTTTGTAACATACAATGCTGAGTCATCATTGTTTGATTTACTAACAAATATGTAAAGTGGAGAGTTCACACATGCATAACCGACCACAACTTATTATTGTTATTGTGCAACAATCACAGTTGGATTAGGGAAAAAGACACACAATTACAAAAAAAACCCTATTTTGTGTGGTAAATAGTGTGGTAATTTTGTGTCTACTTGTCCAGTTTGTCCCCATTGTTTTGGGCATTTATGTTATTTTTGTCAGATAATTGTTTATTTTGGGACATTTTGCATGTTTTTTGGTTGTTATTCTATTATTGAGTCGATGCTATGTGAAATATTGCTGATTAGGTTCACTACGTGCTACGGTTTGCCCATTTTGTGGCAAAACTACCATCTTCTAGGTTTAGAAAGAGACCACAATAATAATAGCTTATTAAAGTTAAAATACACAAGTACAAATACTGACAGTCAGATTAAAGTTGGAAAAAAAGCCATGTCTCACTTCAAAGTCCTCTCCTTAGGCGTCAACCCGACTGCCCTGTCCGCCTCCCTCAGCCAACTTTCTCTGTCTTTAAAATACTTCACCGGCAGTCACTGGCGAAGGACTACTGCATATCAGAACATCTTCTAGGTGGACCTTGTGGTAACACTGTTCCAAAAATTGTTTTCAGAGTCAAAAATTAAATGTCAATTTTATTACATTCACAAAAATAGGTTACAAAAGCTTCTATTTATTGTGAATGAAACCTGGCTTTGGAGCTCTGTCCATGGAAATAAATGTATATAATTAAGTTAATCTCTCAGAATTTATTTGAAAAGCCATCTTTGTTCATGTACTTATTTTAGTGAAGTGCATGTGATTTTTAACAGTCCTGCAAGGAATTGTGCATCAGCTGGTTTTGCATGTCTTCACAAAAAGTATATTTAAAAGTTTTTGCAGTTTTTTTGCAGGTGACAGATCCCCAACCCATGACTACATAACACATACGTAATTTTTATTAGGTGAAAAACTCATTAATGAAGACAACATGAGGTGTCTGTGATGTTTCTGTTCTATTTAGCACCACAGATAATGGTCTAGCAGATTAGATTAACCAAGATTTAAAATTACAGTACTGGTTTGCATTAACCGTGTTTGTGTTTTTTGGGGGGGGTATTGTCTTTATATCAAACAATTCCATGACCGCTGGGGGATTTGTGTTATAATAGTGATTAAAAAAAAACCCTAAAACAAATAAATACAGGAACCCATCTACAGGCTGAGATCAAACAGGCAGACAGGTTACAAGTTCAAAGTCAACAGTTGGAAGCTGGCATCATCCAGACAGTTTGGCAGTCCTCTACCTCACATGTCCATCAGCCTCACCCCATCTGTCCGTTTGCCTAATCGGCCCCGCAAGACGCCAGTACCCATGACTGATGGTACCTTGCAAAACTGCAAACCATTCTTCTCAGTGTCATGACTGACATTCATAAGTAACAGAGCAGGGGCTATTTATCGCACTCTGCTACCAGCTTCTCACACTACTGAAGACTGTTCTCATCCTTACTGTAGATACCTGCACTTATGATGACAATAAGTAGGAGTAATCAAGATCTTAACTACAATCTCACTGCTGCCTGAGGCCAAGGAGCAGCAAGGAATTTGGGTTTTTTTGTTGTTTTTTGTTTTGTTTTTTAGGTTTACAGTGCGACAAAGAAAAACAAATTTCTCACCTGTCTTCTTTGTGTGAAGATAAGTAACTCTGAATCGACACTCAGAGCTTGATTGTGTTTGAAATGTTATTAAGAGAAAGTTTAAAGCAACTAAAAGTACCTTTTGAACCTCAGTTATCTTTAAATAAATCCTAGAAGTAGAAAAGAAATCTTCCCCTACACTGTTCCCCCAATTGGCCCACTTACAATCTTCACTCTTATTGTTACTTTTGAGAAGCAAAAAGTGAGAAGCAAAAGAAAGTGGCAGGAAGGCTGAAAGAAACAATGTACAAATGCTGATAGTTTTATTAATGATAATTTTTTTTCTATTTTCATGTGTTTGTATTATTTATAAGTAAAGAAAATATTGTGTCTATGGCCTGCAATTATTTTTTTTAAACTAAAATGCTTCCAACTCTCAAGATTTAGTTATCTAGTGTTTCAACATTTTAGGGCCCCCATGCACAAAGTCAGTACCATAAAGAAGTTTATCCAACTTAGTTTTCTTAGTTTAGTATGGAATGAAGAAGTTCAGGAGTGTATACAGAGAAAGAGGTTTGCTAAGAAGAAGTGGGACACTGAGAGGACTGAAGAGAGTAGACAGGAGTACAGGGAGAAGCTTAAGGTGAAGGTAGAGGTGGCAAAAGCCAGACAAAGAGCATACGAGGACTTGTATGCAAGGCATGATACTAAAGGGGGAGAGGTGGATTTGTACAGGTTGGCCAGACAAAGAGATAAAGATGGGAAGGATATGCAGCAGGTTAGAGCGATTAAAGATAAGGATGGAAATGTATTGACAGATGACAGGAGTGTGATGGGAAGATGGAAGGAGTAATTTGACGAGTTGGTTGGATGAGGAAAATAAAAGAACGGAAAGTAGAAGAGGTGACTGGTTTGAAGCACGAAGCAGCAAAGATTAGTAAGAGTGAAGTGAGGAGGACGTTGAAGAGTGGAAAGACAGTTGGTCCTGATGACATACCTGTGGAGGTATGGAAGTGTCTAGGAGAGGAGAGGAGTGAGAGGATGCCCGAGGAATGGAGGAGAAGTGTACTGGTGCCCATTTTTAATAACAGGGGAGATGTGAAGAGCTGTGGTAACTACAGAGGAATAAAGCTGATGAGCCAAACAATGAAGTTGTGGCAAAGAGTAGTGGAAGATAGGCTAAGGCCAGAGGTGAGCCCTCTCTCGAGCTGTCTGCTGATGTAATCACTAACTATTCATTACCGTATGCAACATGTCTTAAGTGTCAAGTGAATTCACAATTGTCTCAATGAGGCAAATATATGCAGCCATTTTACTAAATCTGGTGGACAGCCTTAAAGCGGGCATGTGGATGCAGCTGTTCTCATTCATAAAATGCAATCCTGCACCTTACTGTAGAGCTTCCCAGAGTAAACACCTGACTTGCACCAAAGCAAAGTTTAATATTTTCAAATTTGTGTGTTTTATGGACATAACTATGTGCCAAATATGTCTATTATCTTTAACCTTCGGCCTTAACCTTATTTATCCCTAGGTGATTCATTGTCTCTGGTATGTTTGTGCATCTAAAATTGTGTTCTGGCTACTGCAACACTAGAATTTCCCTTTTGGATTAACAAAGTCATTAAGTATTAATGTATCTCTCTTCTTTTGAAAGAACATGTTTAACACAGGACTAGGTGTATACGTCTAATCATGTTTAAGGTTTCCACATACTTTTGGCTATCAAGTGCCGCTGTAGCTCAGTTGGTAAGGCAGTCGTCCACAGACCACAGGGTCAGTGGCTCAATCCCTGGTCCCGGTTATATGTCGAAGTGTCTCCGGGCAAGACACTGAACCCCTAATAGCCAATTCCCATCCCCAGCTGTGGAGTGCCGAGCCTGGTAGAAAGGAAGGGCATCCAGCGTAAAAACTGTGCCTACTCAACATGTGGACAACGATCCGGTGTGGCGACCCTGAACTCACGGGATAAACCAAAATGACAAAAAAATAAAAAATAAAAAAAATTACTAAGTTGTTTTGCAATTTGAATAAAATAAGTCTACAAACCAAAAGCTTAATTGAATTTGGTTGACATCCTGGAGTCAGGAGGGCAAAAATGTGGAGGGAAGTTATTGTTTGTATTATCAGTATTTAACTGAACTACAAAACATTTTCGTATGAATGTGTGTACTGTCTCCTGTGGAAATATGATTGACAAATTCTTTCAAATGTGTTCAGGTCTAGAGAAATTGAAAGGTCGATGATCAGACATCCAAACACACACCCTGACTCATATGTTATCTAACTATTCTGTTAAAATCATAGTGTTGTTTTTTTTAGGATATAAGTCTGAGTTGCATTAACTGCACAAAAAGCTACCACAGGCCCTTAAAATATCTGATCTTGGACATAAAACAAAGCAATGTGAAGAATGTTTTTTTTGCTGCTTACTGCAGATGAATAGCTAACTGAGCAGCTGTTTATTGTACCTGAACATGCCTCTCTCTGAGAATAAAGGCCTGTTTGTTTCACTGACAGGAGACAAGGTAAGGTGGCCCAACCCTTCATACAGGTATGACAGGCTGATTTAAAGCTTCAATTAAAAACACACAAGCAAAGACAGCAGCCTACATATACAATGCAGCTACAAATTAAAAGAAAAAAAATCCACCCTGTGTAAAATAATACCCTAATTAAGTCAACGAACATCTAAAACAATTACACTCATCTAGATTAGAATCTAATGTCATAACTCATCCACTTCTCGCCCACTTCTCATCTTGTCTGCCCTCAATTCAAACTCTGCCTGTCCTGTTCTTGTTTTTGTTCCCTGATCATCATTCCATTATGTGATCCAAACAAGTGAGATCATTGCTCATTACAGAAGGCTTTGGTAAATGGACTGCAATCCTTAAATTGCCCAACAGACACGTGTAAGCATGTGGGGAACATAAAGTACACACACTCTTATCCAAAACAACAAAGACAATACTGCTGTGACACTTAAAAGAGAATTTACTGGCTGTAGAAAAAAAAAAAAAAAAAAGAAAAAACAATTACACCGCCTTTTTTGGGCCCCTGCCTCTAATCCCTAATTGAAATTCATCGTTTTCTTTTCAAAACAGTGAGGAACAATGGCTTCTGACATGTGAACAACTGAGATCAAACTGTAGGCCTCACTGGGGAAGAAAATCTCAAAACAAGCTGCAGAATTACACAAACATGCCATTAGCAGGGCACGTGCGTGTTGCACTGAGAGGGTGTGAGCACACAGCAGCGGGTGGGCAGCAGGAGCAGCAGCAGTCTGAACTTGTGTTCAAAGATTTGCAAATATGTTTACTGTGAGTAATGAGCTTATGTCACTTATGGATGGATTGAGTGAAGCTGCATCTTTTCACTGTGTGTCATGGTCAGCGTGGGTGTTTGGTGATACAGTTTAATTAAGAGGTTGCACTGATGACAGAAGAAGACGATATTATGACTAATTTCACTCATGATATGACAATAAGGTCTAGGCAAAATTTCACAGTAACATCTCATAACAAACAAGTGAAATCAGCCCAAATGAATGCACAGATCTTTTCATGCAGCCTCTGTAAGCAATTCTGTTTGTGGGTATGCATAATCAGTGAGTCAAACCTTAGTACACAGGATATAATATCAATGTAAACACCACAAAGTAAGTACACAAGAGAAAAAAAAAATACCAATCTGGACAAATCTCTGTTTAAACTAAGTGTTTCTTTATGCAAACATATTCTGACTGACCTGCAGGCTGGATGCACGCAGCCATTGGTTGCAGGTGTCGTGTGTTAGCAGTATGACAATGCAAACTGATGCATGGTTCCAATAAAGAAATAAATATAAATACATGTATTTTGCATAGCACACAATTATATTAAGTCTTTCCTACAGTATATGCATCAAAAACCAACAATATTAAACATCTATGTGCTGCTGCCCTAATATCAAACCTGCAGCTGAAGCATTTCAAGGTCAGAGAGCCTTAATGTCAATAGAGAGACTGACTGAAGAAAGAAACTACAAAAACTATGACACTATATAAAAAAATACTACACATCACACAGCCTGAAGGTGTGACAAATATCTCTAACTTTTCCTGTTATGGGTCACAGAGTGCTGGAGCTGATCCCAGGTGTCACTGGAGGTACTGCACTGCAAAAAAGTACAGAAATACCAGCATGTAAAACAGACGTGGTACCTCACATAATAACTAAAATGCATATTGATTGGTGACCCTTTACATTTTGATTTAACTGAACTGAATAATCTATTTTCTTGGTTATTTAAGGGTAAAAATATTTGAGTTTGAAAAAAAAAAAGTCCCGGTAATCAGGATTACATCTTCAAATGCCTTGTGTCTGAACAACAGTTCAGATATTCAGTATAATCCAAAGATATTCAGTTTGCAGAGACAAATAACAGAGAAAAAAAATTATCATATCCAAACCTAAAACTGCAGGGTTTTTTAAAAACTAATGATAACTCAGTTATTTATTCAGATATTTTAGATAAATTAATGATATAAATGAAACTAAATCATGGACTCCAATTGTAGGTTTGGTCCAATTATCATGAAAGAAAGAATTTATGCCACAACATATTTGTACAAAAACAAATCACACAACCAGCACAGGTCCAGATAAATCATTACAGAACATTTAGTATGAAACAGTGAAGTTCATTTTTCCTAACAGGAAGAGCGATGAAGTTTATAAATATTTAGTGTGATCGCTGGTTACCATCTTATCGACTACACCAAACTAATTAAGCAGATGATACTAGCTTTGTGTATGTATTGTGATTGTGAGGTCGTGTACTGACAAACACACTATGGTCTACTGTCATTTATCAATCAAATCAAAAAAATAAATAAATAAATAAAAACAGTGAAACAGAGAAACAGTGAGAGAGAGAGCAAGAAAGTCAGAAAGGGAGAGAGAGACTGAAGAATTATGCAGCAAATGAGTAAAAAAGAAAAAAACTAACATTCCTTAAAATAGTCTCCTACGTGGCAAAAGTATATTTTCCTGTCTAACTTTCCAACCATGTCCTACACTAGTTTACCTTTATTTAATTGTTTTTGTAATTCTGACTAAGGAAGCTAAAAATCACTAAATGACCAGAAGCTAGAACAGCAGAACAGCAGCATTGATGCAGGACATTGATGCTGAACTGCACAGGGCCTTATTCTGAACTGACTGATGAACAATGTGAGGCCTGTTTTTTTGTACAACTTGCTGCCCCAAATCTAAATATATTTAATTTACAATAATGTAACTTAAAAAAGCAGAATGTGCTCAGATATGTCAAGCTGCAAAAATAAATAAATAACCAAAAAAGTAAACATTTATTTAGCATTAATGCTAATTTTGTCTTGTTAGTATTTAAAAAACAAAAACAAAATCATATTACATGTGACAAAGCTGCATAATTTAAATTTTGAATTTACAAGATATAAAACATAAAATAATCAAATCATTAATCTTATGCAGCTAGAACCACTGAATATTGTAACTTAATCAATTACCTAATTCATATATTATTGGAACTATTAATGTACTATTGATTGATTATTTTAATGATCAGTTTATAAAGAAACAAAACCTGAATTATGTTCATGTTTTCACCAACATGTTTTTTCTTTTATATTGTTTGGTTTTAAAATATAAATTTAAAGTGATTAGTTCTAATCAAGCTGGATGGTACAAAAATCCATCTAAGTGCATTTTAGCTACCAGACCTGAACTGGACTGGACAGCTGGTAAATACCTGAATGCATTCCTTAGTGAAACTATCAGGGGACTCATCCAAAGTGGCTCACTGCTGCCATCTATAAATCACAGGTGAAACTGCATCTACACAGTTCATTTTTGCTTTTGTATGTCACAAGAGAAAGACAGCTGGACAGTGGAATATTCAGGGTTTGATTTAATATACAGTCTCAGATGCAATTATGTTTAGCTTTTTGATACTATTTATTGACTCTGTGTATTTACTTAACAATCCCCCTCACCTCTCTCCTCCTCCCTCCTTTCTGCATGTTTCCATGTGTTACAACCTTGCTGGAAAGCAGAAGAAGAACTGCCTTATGAGTGGAGCAACAAATCAGACCCACAAAGCACAACCACAAAACATTCCCTGACTCAGAACGAGGAAAAGTGCAGAGTTGTTTTTCTTGGCACAGAAGAGTCTATTCTTGAGCTACGGCTCGCTTTCGACCCATCCAGGCCAGCCAAGCTGCCTAGCATGCAGGCCTAACCTTTCAAAACAGGGATCGGCCGGCTAAGGGAGCCATTATGACCGCTGATGACCAGGCCACCAGCGCAACACAATCCCTTTGCTCACTCAACTGGCAGGACACATGAGAAAATGAGGGGACAGAGATTACACTGCATCACTTTTTGGCCAATACCACCAGCAATTTAAAAACAGTGGAAAACATGGCACCTTAAATACACACAGACCACATACATATACCTAATGAATCCTAAGAGACAAAAAACACACACTTCAGCAGGAAATACATTACTTTGGTTCCAGGCAAGTCTTTGCGCCAGTGAGATGCACACACTGCTGCAAGCATGCCACTGAGGGCTGATTTGACGGCAATAATGTAAACACCAATCAGGGAGTGAGTAAACCCAGCCAATCAAGTGTTACAAAGAGACAAGACCACTCATCACTCAAAGAGGGGTTTACAAAATTATTGTCTGTAAAAACCAGATTCATATAAAAGCTTTTTTGAACAAAAGAATTTTTTTAAGCCTAAAAAATAAAGAAAAAAACAGTTCTTAAAAGCATTTCTTGACACATTGTAAATGTATTTTGAAAGCCATGTTTATTTGAGATTGAAACATTTTGGACAAACGTTTTTAGATGTCATATTATACATAACAGTTGGTCTATGTATTAATTTTGGAATTAAAATAGTTTTGGGCAATTACAATTTCAAAATCTGGCTATATTTCTAGTAAAGGGTCAATCTCCAGACAGTAACCTTACTTTATTGTTGACAGTTACGACCAGCCTGCCTCTTCATTAACTTCATTAAAAAACAATAAAGGACAACTACAGTACCTCCTACAATGCTATTGAAGCATCTAGTAACCTGTTACAAAAACAGAGGCTTGTGTTGGCCTTATTCAAAACAGTGTTAACTTTTCATGACCTAAGAACAGTCTTATTTTAAGCATTCTGACAATGAATTCTGCTATAAACCCTATAAGATGTTATTAGCCCCAAATAAATAAGGCAATTAAATGCTTAAGTTGATCTGTAACAAAATTACCAAAAATGGAAATAAAGGTCTTTTAGTGAAGAATGAAATTAAGCTATTTGGGGGCAGGATCCATGGGTCCAAACAAACTGCCCACACTTAACGTGCCACTGGATGACACACAAGGATTCAAAACAACTGCAGCACATTACCAAAGTCTTACAAGGATTGCATAACATGCCCTCAAACTGTAGTAAGTTGTGGTATTACCGTCTGCGTATGAGAGTAAACTGCTCACAGGCAGGACAATGGGCACTTTAGGCCTATAAATGCATCAACACACCAAACAAACAGCGAGGAGCTTTGTGGGGAAACAGGCGTGTTAAATCCTGTGTGTGTCTCTGGCGTGGGAGCTTCTGCAAACCCGGATGGGGGAGAGACCAAAGGGTAGCAGACGGAGAGTGAGCACTGAGAAGATAATGGATGGTGATAAGTCTTTCTGAGGAGGAATTCGGATATGGATAATAAAGGATAAAGATGAAGGAAGTCTGTCTCCTGAGTAAAATCTGCACTTTTGTCTTCAAAAACAATCAAGTGGAAACCTACCACTGCTTCATTATCCATACCCTCTCACATCCCCAAACTATTTCCTCCTTCCGTCTCTTCACCCCTTTCTCCTCATAATGTCATTTTCCCTGTCACAACCAAGGTACATTAATAATTCAGCCTGAATCCCTGTGTGTATGCTGGGACAGCTGCAGGTGGGAGAACTCGCACAGAGAAACGTTGAGGGGTTTTGTTCAACGCTTTCCAGTGAAGCGCTTCACTTGCAGAACACAATGGGATCGTGTTTAACCCTCAGATGCAGAACATATTACTGAGATCGACCTACAAGCATTCCCATTTAAAATGCATTGTTCATGCATATTTCAGGAGTGCAGTTTCTAAAATATTCAGTGATACAAAAGTCACATCATACATGAAAAACTGCTAAAACATGTTTCTGTAGATAGTTTTTCGAATTGGCCAGGCAACGGTAAATAATGGTAAAAGCAAAACATTTAAAACCATCTAGGTATTTCTGGCACATAATGGGTGAAACATTTTGATTGTGTACCATTGTGGAGGCGCAAGGGGCGGCTATAGCTCAGTTGGTAAAGGCAGTTGCTTACGGCCCACAGGGTGAGTGGTTCGATCCCCGGCCCTGGCTATATGTCGAAGTGTCCCTGGGCAAGACCCTGAACCCCTAACAGCCCATTCCCCCTCCCCAGCGATGCAGTGCCGGTCCAAGCCCGGTAGAAATTGGGGAGGGTTGCGTCAGGAAGGGCATCCGGCGTAAAAACTGTGCCAAATCAACATGCGGACAATGATCCGCTGTGGCGACCCCGAACTCACGGGATAAGCCGAAAGGAGAGTAGTAGACCATTGTGGAGGCACAGAGCTAAAGAGTTTTCTTTTGTAGAGCACAGTGGGCAAGAATGGTTGTAGTCCTGGATAAGTGACTTCTGGTAGGAAGGTAGCTGTTGGCAGCTACAGAAAGAGATGCAGAGATGTGAAGAGTTGTGTGACGTATCCCAGTTCACACTTTTAGTGCCTCTGTGTCCATCACCATGAAATAAATTTCTTCATCTCCCCAATTTAGTACGGTCCGTGTGGACTGTCTTCAGAGGACTGCATGCAGGCCAAAACTTTTTTTCCAAAGAGACTGTCTGCAGCCCTAGTGCACCACTTGCATGTGCTACCCTTTCACACGTGTAACATTTATTTACACTTTTGATGCTCTTCTTCACTGTTGCATATGAAGCACTTAAAGATAGTTTTATTTCTTTCATTTTTTTAAAGTGCTCAGTCAAATGCAACAAACAAAGGAGAACTTTTTCCCGCTGTCCAACTTTCCAGACTTGCCATCATGTTTTGCTGTGACCATGGATAGAACGTGTCTTTGTCCATATCCCCAATTGTAGTAGGAACACATCCACTGTCCCTCTCTAGCCAAGGGTATATGGAAAGTATAACAGGTCCTTGTGTCAATCAAACTGACTAATTTTCTTAGCAGTTAATGCTTATTGACTCCTGAGAAACAAACGTTTTACTGTTGTTTCTTTGTATAAAAATGTGCATTTTACCTTTAGGGATAACTTCAGTCATATGTTTAAAATGACCACGTAGATGCTAAAAACAAATATTAGCCAGGACATTGTACAACTGGGTGCCATTTTTATTACAAAAATTGTGATGCCCAGAATTTTTAAGAAACGTAACATGCTCCAAATCTTAAAAGTCCTTGTGCAATACATATCCAACTGTGGATTCGTGACATTTCTGGTGGAATTATTCAGGCAGGCCCAGATTACCCCACTGCTCAAGAAACCTTTTCTTTATCCCTCCGTTGTGGAGAATTACCAACCTGTCTCGTTTCTTCCATTTCTGGCCTAGACAATGGAACGAGCAGTCTTCAATCAACCCTCAGACTTTCTTTCCAAGAACAACTTCCTCTTCAAGAGCGGTCACTCCACAGAAACAGCACTCCTGACTGTTGTGGAATCTCTTCGAGCTGCAAAAAAACACAGGTCAGACTTCTGTCTTAATCCTACTTAATCCATCTTCAGCCTTTGACACTGTGATCCATCAGATCCTCTTGTCCACACTCTCTGACTTTGGCATCTCTGGATCAGGTTTGTTCTTGATCCTGGTTCTGGTCCTTTTTTTTTCCTCTCTATACTACATCCCTGGGTTCTATCATCCGCTCACATGGCCTTTCCTATCACTGTTATGCTGTTGACACACAGCTCTTCCCTTCCCACCGGACAACTCCACTGTCGCATTTCTGCCTGTCTCTAAGACATCTCTGCCCGAATGATGCAACACAACATCAGCATCAATATTGGATCTACAGAGATTGTCCCCACTAAGGCGGCCAGAAATCTGGGCGTCATCATTGACGACCAGCTGAGCTTTAAGGACCCCATCTCTTCAGTCTCTAGGGCATGCAGATTTGTCCTCTACATCATCGGGAAGATCATACCCTACCTTACGGAATAAACAACCCAACTCATTGTACAGGCGTTGGTGGTTTCTCGTCTTGATTACTGCAACGCTTTGTTAATGGGGTTACGGTAGCCATTATCAAACCCTTGCAGATTAGCAAAAATACAGCAGCACGCCTCATTTTTTAATCAGCCAAAAGGACTCATGTCACACCACTCTTCAGATCTCTACACTGGCTTCCTGTAGCTGCTTGCATCAGGTTCAAAGCTCTTGCCTACAGAGTAAACAACTACAGCTCCTGCTCACCTCATTCAGGTCTACAATCCTTACCGTCCGCTGGGGTCTGCCAACGAACGACATCTGGTGGTCCCAGCACCGCACAGAAGCCACCAAGCAAAACTCTTCAGCGCAATGATCCCATGATGGTGGAACGAGCTACTAAACTCTGCAAGCTCAGCAAACTCACTACTAATAATCAAAAAACTGCTGGAAATAGAACTCTTCCATAAATTCCTATGCACTTCACCACAATCTATTAAATCAGCTCTTTCTTGCACTAGCATCTCATGAAATGTAAATACTTTTCTCATAGGACTTTGCTTTGATGTTTTTCTCCTCGACTTAGATTTTTGCTGCCTTGTACCTCATGTGTAAGTCGCTTTGGATAAAAGCAACTGCTAAATGACTAAATGTAAAATGGAAATGGAATTACAGTGACTCACATCAGTTTGGACAATGACTACAGTAATCACAATGATTACTATACATTATTCTTAAAATGCACAAATTGATTAGCTGTGTCAAAGTTAATTCATGACAAACTTGAAAATTTGGAAAGATTATATTTTTCTTTACATAGGAAACAACCTCTACGTTTTTCTAAGGTCATTTTATGCTTCACATTGCGACATGTGGCCAGAAGGAATTGTGAGTAAAACCACTGACCGCCCTGCTCATGCTTTGCTTTATTGCACTCAAACAGGCCATGCAATGCCAACAAACTACATAAACCAGATTATTAGTCTTATGCATTACATCAAACAAATACCCTTGGTAACTTTAAAAATGGCCCATTGGTGAAGCCTGGTCAAAGTGATGCACAGTCAAAACCCACATGGTAACAGTACCTAAGTAAAAGGTAAATTGAAAACATAATCATTTTCCCACAAATACTGATATGACTTGTTGAATATGGGTGAACTCTTCTGATCACATAACCCAAAATACCTGCAAGAGTGACTTTTTGGTCAGTGTAATTCTTCTGTCTGTACCATCTTCAAACAGTGAAAGTATCTCTTTGTAATCTTCAAGGCTTTCAAGTAAAAAATTAGAGTTTTGGATGATCCTAACTAGCTACTTTTCAGATTTAAAATAAAGATTCATCAGAGACCAATTTAAAAAACAAAAAAAAAAAAAAAAAAAAAAAAAAAAAAAAAAAAAAAAAAAAAAAACACTGACTGACTTTGGTGTTAGTTATGATAAGAAATTTAGAAAAGAACTTTAAGGACAGAACATCAAACTGCAACTTAACTGCTGCTACAGTCACAGAGAAAGTACATAAAGTCCCATCTGTTTTGTGCTGTTCTTTTGATACTGCAGCTGGATGACTTTCTGTTCCTCCAGTGTCTCTCCACTATTCCCAGTCCACCTCCGCCCCTGCAGCATTAGAAAATAACCTTCACTCTGTTCTCAGTGATGACTCTCTACGGCGGAAACCACACACACACACACACACACACACACACACACACACACACACACACACACCTCAAACCAGTACTACAACTCAAGCTCCCTGGATGAGTCTGAAGAACAAGCTGGCCTCAGAAGGGATTCCCTGCAAGACATCAGCAACAGACAGAGGAGCTGATGGGAAGGAACAGAGGGATGCTGAGTAGTCAGTGTGACTGATCTTTTCCTCTGTGGTGGGGCAGACTGGAAATTGCTTCACATCAGCGCTGCCAGTAATCCAGAGGGCTCAGCTCTTCGGAACAGGCAGCATGTGTGGAGGAGCTACTCGACCCAGGTCTATCGTTGTGAAAACAAATAAACACAGCTAAGTCCCGTACAGGTATATCTGTCAGTCCGAGTGAGTGTGTGGCCTCGCGTTGTCCATGTGGAAGATGGGAGCAGAGTCATGGCCTCTGACCACAAAGGATGTGGAGAGAGGAGTCACTCTTCTCACCTATTATCCCACTATTTTCTTTTTCTTTCAGTCTGACTTCATTTACCACCAGTCCTTTCAGTTTTATCCAGGTTTAAATGTAAATTACTGGACAGATTAAGATGAATGTTTGTACAGATATTCATGTTTCCCCCTCAGGAAACTGTAATAACTTGGTGATCTACTGAACATTCATAGCATCCTCTTCAGGTTAACATTTTCAATGTCCAGTACATGTGTTATGTTTGAACACATACCTGCCAGGCACATGACCCTGACATGACCTTTAACTGTCGTTTACTGCTAATTAAACTATATTAGCATGTCTTGCACTAAAATGCCACTGAATCAAACAACACATGAATAATTTACAGTACGGGGTTACTGTAAGACTGACAAATACATGAAGAAGTCACGCACCTCTATGAAGCCTTTAAGCCTCTTACCACCACAATGTTAAAACTGATTTTATTTGTAATCTAAATGTGCAAGCCCAGCTCATAAGACTGGAATAAAACAGATTTGAAGTACATGTTAACATGATCTCAATCACAACCAAATGTGGATGGATTTTGCTAAGAACTACTATCAAAAGCAATGTCTCATGCTCACATTACAAATGGCCTTATTATCTATGATCTGAGTAAGTTCTTGGCTCCATAACCCAACCCAAACCGCCATGGGGAAGAAGGATCAGTGCTGCCTGGAGAATGTGTGTCAGATCCCAGTTTGGAGAAGTGGGGGCGGCGCCGAGGGATCTCCTGGGATCACGACGGAGCTCCAAGACAAAAGGGACATTGTGGCACAGACTGACCCATCCAAGAAAGTATTACTTCCTGTCCCATCAACTCCAGCATCCTCCGCATGAGTTGCTCACTTCCCAGAACCAAAAGTCCCTTTTTGGAATTATCTGCTGCCTGTTAACCATTTACAGCAGTAGCCAGTACTGACCATATGTGCAATGTTGTGTTCAAGTGCAGTTGTCTTTATAGGTGGAAGAACTGCCATCCGCTGTATTTCAAGATGAAGGAACAAATACAGAGACTAATACGGAATTTATGTGAAGAGTTTTTACTCATTTACTGGGAATATGGATGCAGCCACAGTAATAAACCCTAATATGGTGCAAAAGAAATACTGCATGTGATAGAAAGTTAAAGTAAAAGATAGTTTGCTGACTGATTAGGGATGTCCCCATACTACTTATAGACTTAAGAGTTTAACAGACCAGACGTTGCAATTGGCTTTATTTTGGTTGTCATTACTTCTACAACTGACATTTTCCCACCTTAGCCTACTCAATCAACAATGGGTTTTGGGTATAGTCTCAGAACTATACAGCACATACAGGCAGTACTTATAATAGTGTTGGTAAAGATAGGATTCTTTCACATGATAGGCCTTTAACTGCAAATCTTTTCCACATTGTACGGCTTTCTGTGTAAAGCTGATTTCTCAACTGCAGTGTTGAGAAATCACGGTCTGCCTGTGATATGTGTTTGTTTTCTACTTTTCAAATGAGGTGCTGCAAATATGATTAGAGTTAAAAGGAGAGGGTGATCTATCAGCTTCTTTTGAAGTTCTTCTGCCACCTACTGACAAATAATTGATTAATACACCTTTCAGGAACAACTTTTATTTTCACATGTCCATCCATTTTATCACTGCTATAAAGTGCTTTACTTACAAGTAATATAATCCCCAGAATATAAGCATTATGACGATATGAATTCTATGAAAGTGATCATGGCCATTCGCTGCACTGAAAAGATGCTGTAAATCTTAAATCTCACATTTGCACCAATGTACCAGTAAAGATAAACAGCACTTGCTCATATCCTCTTATTAACATCTAAATGTGATGGGTTGAAAAAAAATAAATTAACTGGTAAGCGACAACTGCTAGTGTCTCATTTTACACTGTAAATCATCAGGTCAGATTTAACTGGGAATCATTATGAGTGAAAGTGCTTCAATAAACAGTTTTTACTTTGGAAGTATGACACAAATCTTTTTCAAACTTTCAAACCCGAATGTTAAATGGTAAATGGTCTGCATGCATTTCTAAAGCACTTTTGTAGCCTATTGGTACCAAAACGTCTTCACACTGATTCTCATTCACCAATTCACAGAATCTCAATCACACTCACACACACTTGGGGGAGCTGCTGCAGCTGGCCTGCACCCACCAGGAGCAACTCAAAGCACTTTAGTGTCTTGCTCAAGGACACTTGAGCACATGTGACATAAAAAGAAGGGAATCAGACCAATAACTCTCAGACTGATGGACGACCAGTCTACCTCCTAAGCCACAGCCACCCTTCACGAGAGTAAACTCCTCTGGTTTATTCTGGTCTGATTTCAAATTCACTATGATTACAGTTTGTTTTTGGACTGCACAATAACCTTATCAAGTCCTTTTCTTTTGTCTTTCTCTTCCAAAGAAAGGAAAGAGATAGACCTAATAGGAAAATTCTTGTCAGAGAAGAGGTTTTAATTTGAACAAAAACAGTAGTTTTACACACCATGCATTTACATAATCTTAAGTAACCAGGTTACAGTCACAAAAGTTGATTTCAAAACTGTCATGTTATTAGGAAAGTTGGTTTCTGAAATCAGGGTAGGGGATTAGGAAACCTGATTGCCCAGGTTTCTATTGGAGAACACAGATTTCTTTGTCCTGTATATGCACAGCCAGATTTTTAATCATGTCTCTCCAACTGAGGATGTGCATAACAAAAGGCTACAGACAGGGACAGACAAAAAGCTAACACAGTCTATCTAAAGTCTGACAGAAAATGTAACTGACATAAAGTCCCTTAGGAAAGTCTAAATATGTCACTTTCCCTGAGGAGGTTTAAAATTCTGTGGGGCCACCTTACCTTGACATGACTCTGAGCACCCAAGTTGTAGATCTCTGTGGGCTTCACCTGATTGATGATCTTCACTAGACATGTGCTGTCAGTCAGGTCGCCATAATGCAGCTTCATGTCTGAAAAAGAGCAAGAAAAACAAACACTGAGTAACTAGGTTCAAACTATCAAAAAGAGGATAATTCTGCTATGTGTTTATTATTGAGGTCATAGTGGGTGAAGGAATTGTACAGAAATGCATTATATGAAAAATGGTTCAATTTCTTGGCCACCCTTTTTCAAATGAGTGAGGGGGCAAAATATTAGAACAATCTCTTTGAATAATGCTTAGTATCGTAACATCATGTAATGTGAAACTCAATTTCTTTGAATAAATATGCCATTTGAGGGGTAGGTTTGAAACTTACTGCCCTCAGTGTGTGTCTGGGGGTTCTGGTAAAGATGCTCAATGCGACCAGTGTTGAAGGAGCTGGAACGACGCAAAATACCGTGAACCTGAAAGAAAAGGCCAAAAAAGAGGGCTTCAAGATAAATCATAAAACTTTAGTCATGCTACATCAGATTTGATTTACTTTTTCTAACAATACCTCATGCTTAGTTAAAATTCTTGTTAAGTGCCAATCATTTGTAAGAAAAAAATAACATGATTTTTGCTATCAGCTGCTTAAGAGAAAAGGACTTCCACTCAAGAAAAGTATCACAGGACCTTGTTTGAAGCAGCTGCAAGGACTGCTTGAGTTATAATCTCTTGTGCTGGTTTGGACGAGATTACTTTTAACAAAATTTATATGTTGACAGTTTTCAAACGACATTTGGGCAATTTGCCCAAATTTCACATTTTTCACTGGCAAATCAGTTTTATGAAGTGAAATGGCTCACTAAAAAGCTATACATCTCAAAATGTTCAGCACACAGTCAAGTCACAGTCAACACATTTTCCAGTGCCTGTTCAAAAATGATACTACAGTATCTGCAGAAAATGCAAAACTAATGCACACAAGTTTTGATAATCATGCTACTGGTAGCATGGGAGACAAAAATCAGCCCACTGTTGTTCTAGCCAGCCCCTCAGGTACATACTAGTCTTTGCAGGTGAAGTATGTTTAACGAAACTACAAAGTGTACATCATCTTTGCTTCTGTGGAAAAAGGCTCTCAGTGAGGCATTCAAGCAGGGACAGAGCAGAGTTGAGTGCACACCTAAAATGGTGTGACCTCAATTATTTTGACCGCAATTATTTTGGAGACAACTTATTATCCAATAAAAGTTGATATTAGAACAGGCGTAATTATGACAAAAAACCTATAATTTATATAATTTTGTTTAAAATAAAACAACTCATTTAACAAATTTTGCTTCAGGTTACTGAAAGTAAATCTTATTTTTAAAAGACCTGTAGACCTATACAAATATTTGTATTGCAAAAGTTGATACAACATCAGCGGGGGTCATGGCTCCAGCTTGCTGTGTTTTTAATGCTGCCCGTTATCTGTGATATGTACTCCACGTTCTGACGGTGGATGTGCGGAAGCTCTGCTAAGGGAAGATAACAGGACCTGATCCAAGGGGAGTCCATTAGTAGGAGGACGCTGTGCCCCAACCTCACTTCCTTTATTCACTGTGCACTTCCTGTCTGCCTGTGTTTCTCTTTAATGCCACCTCACCACCACATCCCCAACCTGGAATCAGTCCACTTCCTCTCTGCTGTCTTTGAGGCAGGCAGCAGATGGCAAAGCTGAGCAGGCATGCTGCTCAGTTTATGCGCATTAAATTAATGTATGGGCTTTTTAGTGGAGTGAAAGCCCCACAGGTGGGTCATGCAGCGTCACTCAGTCAGAAACAGCTTCTCTCCATCTACTCTAATGGTGTTACCTTTCTGTGCTCCCCCCCCAAAAAAATTACTGTGCAGCAGGTAAAAATGAGTGACCACACTCAGTTATTTCCCTGTTAATGGTCTAACCAAGGGATAAAAGTTCAGGGGGTAACGAGCTCAAAGAAACAGACATGGTCTTATCAGGGTGAGAGGTGAGTCAGATGAAGCTGACTTTCACGTTACGTCACAGTCCCTCTGGAGCTCCCACACACTGCTGTGGCTGGATGCTGCTTATCGAGGGAATGCACCCTCTTGTGTGTGTCTGTGTGTGTTGGCATTCACAGATGTCTGGATTCATAAGCGTGTGTCTGTGTGTGTGAGAGAGCTTCCAAAGAACAGATATTTGATGCCTTTAAGTCAAAAGTCTGGTTTCTTTTCTCACCTCATAGCCTTTAGCAAGCAGGAACTCTGCAAGGTAGGAACCATCCTGAAAAGAAACAGAGGGTACACCAATTAAACTGTGTAAAAGTGTAGGTTTTAAAGTTTTGTTAGAGCTTCTTTTACTGTCTGACTCTGCAGCACAATAAAAAGCATAAATAATACAAACATTCATATTAAACAAATGTTGTAGTTTATTATTGGAACATTACGTTTTTTTCTATAAAGGGCCAAAAATTGCGGAGGAGAACCTAAACTGTGTGTAATATCATCAGCAATAGATAGAGTTGGGACACAGGACTTTGCCACAGGAGACTGAGTTTGAGTCTGGTGTTTAAAAGCAGTGCAGGTGGGCAATGTGGTTACTTCTACTTGTGCGAACATTAGTATGTTGACATTCAAAGAAGTAATGTAAGCATGTGTGTACTAGAAATATAAACTGTGTTACAGACATATCTTGAAGGACTTTAACCACTATGCTTTATGAATGTTTTGAGGGAACATTTGAAAATGAGGGAAAGGCATATAAAATATGAATTATGGTTTGGAGCGAAAGTATGCTGGAGAATTCATTGTGTTTTCAATGCACACTAAAGTAAGGGCAGTTGCATGATAAGAAACATAGTGTCATGAACTGTCTGGACAATGACCTGCTCTATTTCCTTATTAGAAATTACACAGACTTTTTACTAGTGAATTTATAGCGTTAAGTCCACCTAAATGTGTGGTCCAACTGCTTCAGACTGTTGAGTTTTCACATAAGAGTACTTAAGGATATTTTCTGGATAAGTTTAGGGTTTCAGTGCCTGAAAAGAGCTTAAGATTGATTTTATAAACATTAAAAGAAGTTTTTAATGAGTAATAAGGAGGCATTTATTTTTCAATACTGGTTTTAGAGACTGTGTAAATTAGGGACATCAACTGTAGTGAAGACAGGAAGCCAAATCACTTTTATAATATTTTAAAATTAGATAAACATCCAAATGTAATGTTATATTGGTCGTTTTAGAGAGCAACTTTAAAAGAAACTAAAATCTTGTTGTTTTTTTTTATTCTATAATTCCTTTAGAAATTTGAGAATTTTCTATATAGCTGCAAATGATGCAGACGGCCCAACACGGAAATGTCCTGTTCCTGGGGTCGTGTGTGGGTGGAGCTGATGGGAGCCTGCGGCAGAAACAACTGGACGGTAGTGGCCTTTACGCTGCCACCCCCCCAAAAATCCAACGCATGCTGCACACAAGGAGATCGGAGAAAAAATTAATACAGTTAAAGTTCAAGATAATCGATGCGGACTGACTCTTACCTACACACAGTGGTAAACTCAATAGCACTTTCTACCTGAACCCCCTCATCCCTGTCTACAGTCAAAATGTTAAACGATTAGTATATGTCTCTCAAGAACACAAATGGCACTCGTTTTAAGTTATGACTTACTAATCCAAATTATTTTTTAAATAATTTTCAACGGGTTGAGCTTTCAGGTGGTCAGCTGTCACCAAAGGTTTTTCTACCCAACTCTGACGGTGTAGATGGGCATTGACGGACCCATCGCCCATCCCCAAGACATTCAAAGCTCCGGCCAGTGTCATGTTTTCCTGCCCCTGTGCCAGGGTCAAAGCATTCCACGCCAGACCAATATGGAAAACAAGCCTGAAGAGCTGCAGCTCTGTTTGAAAACAAGAGGCTCCTTTGAGGCTGTATTAGCCCATAAACCCTGGCCTCACCTCACTGTTTCCTGTTATGGGGAGTTGGGCTTTTGGTGAGAGCAAGAGAGTGGACACACAGACACAAACTCACCTGCCAGGTCAATGCCAGAATATAACCACTCCCCATAGACTAATCCTGGCCTTTGACGCAATATGATCTACGGATAAGTGTTTCTCATACTCCACAATATCATTGACCACCGCATAGTGGTTTTATACAAATTTTTTAACCATTTAAAATGGCTTAAATCTTATTACATTGAAGAGCTGCACAAAGGACTCAACAACTGTTGCTGTGTAGATCCAACTCTTTAAATAAGTTATTGGTAAGTATGTTAAGATCCAAAACAGAGTTCAAAATGTCAGTGAAAGGACATGGGAACAGTCCCAACCAGCATAAATCAACAGCTTTCAGCTTGTCCTTTCAGGGGTCACCACAGCGGAGCGTGTTCCTCCCTGCCGCAACCATCCCATTTTATCAGAACTGGCACCAAAGTGGCCCTTGGTGGGGTAGGATTCAAACCTGCAGCCTTCTGCATCCCAACCCAATGCACTACCACTGAGCCACCAGACCTCTTACAGTCCTAATCAACAATTCCAATTATTTAGACCATTTCTAGCTGATCAGCAAGAAAAGTTCAGTAGCTGTAATGTAGATCAGGTAGTTTGAGTGTGAAGTACACCTCTTTACAATAGCAGTTTTTAAAAGACTGTGTCTGTGTCAATGCTTAGATTTTTGTGTTTATGTTTAAATGAAAATTAAAATATAGGAGTTAACCAGATACTATAATATAAATCTACACAAAACAAATGTTGAGAAGTAAAAAGAGATTCATAGAATCAAAGAAAAACGTAACGTAAAGATGGTGGGACAGTGAAAAAACAAAACAAAGCTGCTGTTGATATTGGACTAAATCAGTCCATGTTTCTAAATTTTTTTTAACAATGTTAACTCATCAAAACGGCCTCAGGGTGCTATTAGCTCTAATCAACATTCCCATCATCATCATCATCCTCATCAGTACCATGTGGTTTCATTAAGAGGATGGATTGGCAAGGATATCAGAAAATGGCACACAGCACACACTTGTAGGTTTCTCACAATTCAGCTTCTGCTCTGTAAGCTTACAAACACTTCGTCCAGTAACATAATCAAATCACTCCAACATGTTTAGTTCATCACTATAAATGCTTTAGACACTAGCTGTGTCTACAGAGTGGAACTGCATGTTTTCTGTTTGTTTTACAATACAACAACAATACTATTTTTAGCAAATAACCTAAAGATATAAGTATGATTTTGTACCCAAAAAGCTGTACAAGATCTTTAATTAGCCTACATAAAATCCTTCATATACACTTTATATTAGCTTATTTAAACACACATTTCTAATATTAAAAAAAGACCAAACATTGTAGGTTATATATTGTTTCCCATGTGCACTGCTGAATTATGGTCAGTTTAAGTTGGCTTTTTATACACGAATATAAAAGAAAATGTATTAAAAATATAAAACTGAAAATGGTTGATTGCATATGTATTCACCTCCTTCTGGTTAGTATTGAGTGGATGTTGTATAAATGTATAAATTGTGGATTCAAATGTAAAACAATGTTTCCCAATGCCTATTTCAAACTTGTGGAGCTCTGTAACTGGTACGCGACGATCTTGAGTGAACAGCGTTTTTCAAGTCCAGCCACCATTTCTTAACTTGATTGAGATGTGGTCTCTGACTTTGTCAGTCTAGAATATTAACCTTGTCTTGAAACTGTTGCCGTGTTTTTTTGGCTGTATGGTTGTAGTCACTGCCTTGCTGGACAACAAATCTTCAGTATCAGAGTTCTCCTTGAGACTGCTTCAGGATTTCCCAACCTTTTTCTGCACTCAGCACTAGGAGTCTGGTACCCCCTGCTGGTGTAACAGTGAATAGGTTAATTATGGAACTAATTACAAGAACAGTACCACTACGTCAACCTCTGTGGTGTTTGATCACCTTCATGATGTTAGGAAAGAAAAGTCTAATGGGAAAAATTGCTAACCAGGTCCACATTTTAAAGATCTCAGTGTTGTGAGTTATGGTTTTAAGTGTGTTTATTTGTCATTGTGAATAAGCTACAAATCACTTTAATGTGCTTTCTTCAGACCGCAGGCAGAAGCTGCCAAGCATGCCACTGGTCAGCAATTAGGCCTTACATGGTTTAGTGAAGCTGTAATCAGAGACCACAACACAGACAAGCATAAAGAAGCACGCAGAAAAAGAGTGTCAACACTTTGTGTGGTGTGTGAAGAGTGGCCTCAGTTTCTCCACTGACTGTACAGAGCTTCTTTGTATCAATATGAGTGATGAAGCAGAAGCTGTGAAGAAGCTTCCTCTGCACACAGGAAGTAAGGGAGGACAACTACATACCCACAGTAAAAATACATTCAAATCCTGCAACAGCATACAGGGAGTAGTTGAGGGGTTATATTTTGGGGAATATTAGTATACACTATAGAAGAAAAGTCACAATGAAACTATTTTGAACATTTGGCCAGTTATGTAATTCAGGATACTGATAGTTTATTAAATGTATGTATGCATTTAATGAACAGCCAGCATCCACCTATGAACCCCTCCATTCTGTAAACAGAGAATGGGTGGTTAAAGTGAAAGGGTAGTCCCTGCTCAGCCAAAAGCGAGGGCCTTAACCCAGGCTGAGATATCTAAACAGCAAAGCACAGCAATTCAATTCAATTCAACATTATTTATATAATGCCAATTTACAACAAAGTCATCTCAAGGCACTCTACAGAATAAAGTCCAGACTACACAAGTAGAAGCAACCCAACAAATCCCCCTTGAGCAAGCCCTAGGCAACAGTGGAGAGGAAAAACTCCCTTTAACGGAAGAAACCTTCAGCAGAACCGGGCTCAGGGAGGGCGGCCATCTGCCTTGACCGGTTGGGGTGAGTGGAAACAAGTCACAGCAACACATTTTAGAGCAATTTGTTGTAACTGTAACACGCTAATGGTAATACTTATTGCTTTTGAATATATCAATGGATGATATTTACATTCTCATATTAGCTCATTTCTCCTGTACGTCCACGGAGAATGTTTGCTTCAAAATAAACTTTTGTAGTAGTATTTGTAGTTATTTGTTGTGTTCAGGGATGACTAAATGGCTGTGCAGAACATTGTGAAGCGTATGGAGCAAGCAGAGTTTCACACAGAACAGAGGACTGATACCAAGCTTCATGTTTGCACTAGCTTTGCTTTGCACATGCTTGCACTTTGTAGTTTTACTAGTCTAGTCCTAACTGGCTCTAATATAACAACATTTTAACTTGGCTCTTATGTTCCTGCCAGTGTTTTGCATGTTTGTGACTTTTTTAGCACCAGCTGCAGCTGGACATTCCCATCTAACTACAAGTTACCAGACTTCAGAGAGGATCAGCCTTCAAGGAGCCATCAGGAGCAATTATGAGCGACAGAGGAGATGTGTGCACAAATTCTTAACTTCATGGTTATTGTTGCTGGCACTCACTCAAACTCCATCCTATGCTGCTAACAGTGGAGTAAAGCAAAGAATGAGAGAAGAGTATAAAACACCAACAAAGGATTAAAAAAAAGAGGCTTGTAGGATGAACATCAAGCAGGCAGAAGGGTCGTACTGCAATACAGCATTGTTTTTCCAACCAGAGGAGCTGAAGAAATTCGATGAACCTCAAAGCCAAGGTAAAGTTTTACTGTTAAACACTGAGGTTGAACCTGTCCTCTTCATAACCCCAGAACATAAAACAGCCTTGTCAGCCAGAGCCCCTGCCCAGCTCTGCTGCAGTTCTGCCTTGGCACTCAGGTGGTCTCCCATAACTCACACCCTCTTACTCTAATACTTCACACTGGGAAAGCAGTCAAAAATATTCGGACTGAGCAGCATGCTGCCCTGAAATTTATGAACAGTAGTTAGCCAGACAATTTATGGAATTACCGTGACCCCTGTGGCCCAAGTTAGTAACTTCTGAGATGGTCTATCCAGATGCTTGCCTGCCTCATTACCAGCAGAATAAAAATTAATTGTTGTCTGCTTAAATGGTGAATTGGAAAGGGCTGCTTGGCAAAAGAAGTGACTTGTTGAGAATGACTTTCCAGCAACCCAAATAGTTCTCTCCAGAGCTGCATTTTAGGAAATGTCAACTGAAAACTTTAACCCCAAGCCATTAAATGGTCCCAGAGTCTCTGCTCATTTGCTGTGATGCAAATCATAACATCACAATGCTTTTCTGCAATTGAAGAACACACGCGCACACACGCACGTGAAACTGAGTATCTTTTATGAATGTGTAACAAATGTCTGACAAATACCTGGCAAATTATTATTATTTTTAAAAATTCCTCAAAGTCACTTTTTTATATATTTTATGTATATAAATTCTGACTAAGGATTTCCTGATTAAGGTGTGTCTGTCCAGGGAAAAATATCAGAACTTGAAAGTAAAAGTCAAGACAGTTTTGCTAATATTAGGTTTTTAACAGATAACATAAATCAGGATTCTTTCATTTTTTTGGTATAATAAAAGTTATAACAACTACATTGACAGCACTGTGCTAGTACATAAACTCAAAATAGCAAATTGTGATTAGGTACTTTTTCAAGATATTCATAATACTATAAATTATGACATCTAATGAATTGTAATTCTAAATATTGCAATTCTATATATTTAGTATTATAAGCCTTAATTTATCTACAGTAGCAAATATCAGCCAACATGAACAAAAAAAAACACAAAAAGATGGTGAAGGCACTGAATAGTTCTAGAGAAACGAAGCAAAAGAAGCAAAATTAGAGGAACAGTAGCTAAACTAACTGGACTTGGCAGAAAAAGGAAGCCATCACCTGTCTCCTTAGAAATCCGCAAAAAGATTTCTGAGGAAGATTTCTCATCATTCCTTTATCAAGAAGAGGTCATGTTGTCGGTGAAGAAGCTGAAGTTTGATCATTATTAGACCTTAATCAGGACTATGATCTCAAGGATAACTCAAAGCCCAGGCTTGGTTATACAAGTAGTCTTGGAAGATTCTAAAGTGGTCATCACAGTCACCCGACAGAAAAACTCTGGTGGGAATTGAAGAAGTCATTTGCAGCATGCAAATTCAAGACTTTAAGTGACTGACTGACTGCGACTGTAAATGTAAAAAAATGAGAAGGGAGAGATGGAGGAGGCAGGGGAGAGAGGAAGCAGTACCTATATTGTGGCCAAAAAACAATTTGTAGTAGTTATTGCGTTGGAACCCAGGTTCATGCTTATGCTGAGGTGGAGCAGCGAAAGATAAAATACATGTACGCACCGGGGAAGCTGCGGCAGCTGTCAGTCCCAAATAGTCCTGGTTTCAACAGCTTATCGTAAATCCATAATTTAAAAGCTTGTAGAAGTAATGCTATCACTATAACTGAGCAGTGTCCAGAACCACATGCCGATATAAAGAAAGTGGTGAAGACTCATCTTCCCACCTGCTGCACACAGCTCGTGCAAGCATGAAAGTTCCTATCAAAAACTAGCTGAACTGGTAGTGATGGCTGTGTTGGTCAAAACATGCAGAACTCGCTAGAAACACAGTAAATAGCAGTAAACTGTGAAAGTACAAAGAAAAACCAACAAAAAAAGACCAGGCAAGTAAGTTTTAAACGCTCAGACTCATCACCAATCATACTTTACATTCTTGACCGTGTGGCAGAGTGAGCCCCTTGTGACGGAATTTGAGGTGTTGTGGGGGAAAAAACTGCTAGAAATAGTGCTCAAAACCTCCTTTTTTCCCCACCCAAAATGGACAAACTAAATTAGAACATGGCAAAGTTAAATTAACAACTTTTTTGCGGTTAAACCTGCTATTTGTCACATGAACTCAGATTATTCTACTGCTGAAAAACTATTCAAGATAAGCCTAAAGTAAGTAATATGCCACATTTTGATAGTGTCAATAAAGAAAATGTCATCAAAAAGCGGAGACAGATTAACACAGGCCTGTTCACACATCAGACATTATAAACGATGTACTGTGCTGTACAGACTGGTCTGTCCGTGCTGACAGATGCAAATTCTATGTTTTTATAAATTTACATAGACCGATTAGGGGAAAAACAGTTAAACCACCCTTTTTGTGTTTGCACGAAGATAATAAGGTTTAAAAAAAATAAAAATAAAATACTTTTAACTTCTTTGGTTGTTTTAATCCAAACTTGACAAATCTAAGTACAGTAGATTTTAACTTTAGCAAGTTTTATGTGGTCTGGTTGTTGGAACTAAGCACAAATAAAGATTTAAACAATTAGTAAAGTAGACCTGTTAGGGCAGATTATCAAGTCTAGGTATAGTGCTTCTATATTGAAGACAGTGCTTCTATATTGAAACCTGGCCTGGTGCGGTCTGATTTTTTGTCCTTTCGGCTTATCCCGTGAGTTCAGGGTCGCCACAGCGGATCATTGTCCGCATGTTGATTTGGCACAGTTTTTACCCTTCCTGACGGATGCCCTTCCTGACACAACCCTCCCCAATTCCTACCGGGCTTGGACCGGAACTGCACAGCTGGGAATGGGAATGGTTCAGTGTCTTGCCCAGAGACACTTCGACATATAACCAGGACCGGGGATCGAACCACTGATCCTGTGGACGACTGCCTTTACCAACTGAGCTAAAGTGTAACAAAGTGTAACTTTTCCTTTAATTTTTGAATCTGACGCTGTCAGACCTACCACAAGTCTAAGCAGGTTACAAACATATTCTTGAGGAAACTCAGCCCAGTAAGAAGTGAGGATATTTTCAAAATCCAATACATAAATAATTGTCCCCGTATCTGCCTTTATACAACGACTTCAAGCTAATTTAAGCGCTGGTTCAGGTTTGAATAAAGTTACCTGTCCGGTGATGCCAGTGATAACGGCCACCTTCCTCTCCCTCTGCTGCTCTCTGTTTATCGCGGAGCTAGCGTTAGCAGGCTCGGAGCAATAGGCCATCCCTCCCTGTCTGGCTGGCTGCTGTCACACTGTGCGACAAAACCGACAAAAAAACGTGTGTTTGGTTACAGGGCGAGCAGTTACAGACAAACCTGTTCAGCATGCAAACCTAAATACACCGCTGCAAAGCGCAAGACGTAGCCGGAAGCGGAGGTGAGAAGCCAATGAGAAGATACAACGTCAGCACGTCAGAGGAGATTTAACACAAGACGCAGTGCGCGTGAGAACAATGGCGGTCTGTTTGTGACAGCGACACCTGCAGAACGGGGGGAGGCGTGGTGTTGTGCGTTGTTTTTCTTTGATTGTACAAATTTAAAAATTATAAATATTCAAATACTATAAATTGATGCTTAAGAAGAGATGCTTAACAACATACAAAAACTTAAAATAGAAAATATAATGAAATAATCATTACAAATATTTGGGAAAGAGTCATACTTCAATCAACTTTGTCACTGGAAAATGTAAACATCATGTCTCCTGCTAAATTAGGTATCGGGAATTTGACCTTTATTGAGACAACATTTCCTGTAAAAGTGCCCAATGATATTTTCCATGAAGTTAACCACATACTTTGAGAAACTTATTTGATGAAACTGTTTGTGAATGTGCTTGTGAGATTACTGTACTTAAGCATGTAAGTACAACTGATCTCTCTTTGTGTTTCCCTGCTGAGTTTCAGTGGAAGGAAACTAAAAGCTAGATGGAATTTTAAACTGAAATGGAGGCAGACAGATATCAATCTAATGCCTGAAACCTGACCTGATTGATTTGGACAGTTATTTAGACTTCCTAACCTGCAGAACTCAGAGGGTGAGAGTGAACAGACATTTGTCAGATCCTATAAAGTATCATGTGGTTCACCAAAGGCTGTGTCCTCTCTCCTTTCTTACACGTTTTACACACATGCTAAACTGTATCAGTGAGGTTGAAATTGATCATCTCCTGAATGTGCAGGTGACAGATTGGTAATAGACCTGCTGAACAATCCTGTGGTGGGTGACTTTCCACCATGGTGCTGTAAATCTTTCTTCAGCTGAATGGAACCAAAACTAAAGTATTGTGTATTACTTTTACACACAAGGTACCAGGTTCTGTTGGACTGCAGAAATTGTGGCGTCCTTTAAATAACTGGGCATTGTAACTGAAAACACACAGTCATTTGTACAAAAAAGAGACATACTGTGTAACAAAGGTCAGTATTTTTTGTTTGTTTGTTTGTTTTGTTTTGTCTTTGGTCTGATATGGCTGTTCATGAGCACCTGAGAGCTTGAAAATTTCAACCCATGTCGGTTTTATTTTACACATACTGAAAATACTCCCAGCTTTGATGCAGAGGGGTAATTACCATTTTAGGATATTTATGCATTAATATTTCAAGAACAATCAACACATGATTACATAACAGAACTTCACAACAACAATCTTGGTGTATGCTGAAAGGGCATGTGACAATAAAGCAAACTACAAACATCTGAAGCTCAGTTAAACAAGAACCAAATGCAGAAAATATTACACATAATTCTCACAAAGTGTGTGTTTTTGTGACTCAAGATATTTGTGGTTTAAGTGGTTGTGTTGTGGCTTGTTGGTTGTGGCTTGCATCTCTATGGTCCAAAATAAACACAATTGAAGAGCAGAACTGGATACATTGAGAAATTATATTTAGGCACTACCTTAACAGGAGCTCAGATGAGTTCTTAATCTCTTCCTATTCTTCTATGTTGTAGCAACATCTGCTCCAGCTGAGGGTGTTGGTAGCCTTAAGAGTTCTCTCGCCCTCACAGCATGATGTGAGTTGTGATTTCATTACAATCTAAAGCAAACACCATCATATGAGCAGAGGGAGGAAAAAACCAAGGCCTGGGGCCTGAGAAGAAGAGCGGTGTTCTCATTCACCCTGCGTCATCAAAAGAGAACAGCACAGCTCTGTTACAGCTTAGGGCTCGTCTTCTTCTTCTCTTCTCTTGTTTAGATGACAGGTGTCTCGTTGCGTGTTTCAAGGTATTTGGGTCTGGCTGTGTGTCCACTGCTGTGAAAAAAAAAGTTTAATTCTTCACATGTGTGTCTCTCTGTGTGGGGGTGGGGGAGCATAGATGGTCTCAGCTCACAATTACACTGTGAAGGTTTAGATTCATGTCTGATGTTCTGCTGTTCATCCAACCCCTGGGCTGAAGTGTCAATATGAGCTCAATGTACATCAAATATAGTGTTGATTAAAAAATGTTTTGTTTTACTCTTTTCGCCATTTCAAAATTATATATCATGTCTTTTTGTGCTCCACCTGGCACAGAGAAGGGTAGAAAAACAATTCAATTCAACTTTCAATTCAACTTTATTTATATAGCACCAATTCACAACAAAAGTCATCTCAATGCACTCTACAGAATTAAGTCAAGAATATAAAGATGTATAGAAAGAACCCAACAATTCCCCCTTGAGCAAGCCCTAGGCAACAGTGGAGAGGAAAAACTCCCTTTAACGGATGAAACCTCCAGCAGAACCAGGCTCAGGGTGGGTGGCCATCTGCTTTAACCGGTTGGGATGAGTGGGAAGTGGAGACAGAAAAGAAAAAGTTCAACAAAAGCAACAACAAAACATCGGGCAGGTTGGTGGGACCAGTAGCTGCACGCTGGAAAACACACAGCTTCAAAGCCAGGGGACAGCTACTCTTGCTAATTCCAGTCAGCACTCTTGCTGCAGCCTTTTGGATTAATTGCAGGTTCTTCAGGGAGTTACTGGGGCATCCTGAAAGTAGGGAATTAGATTAGTCCAACCTAGAAGTATAAAATGCATGGACTAGTTTTTAGGCATCACTTTGAAACAGGATGCTCCTAATTTTGGCAATGTTCCGTACGTGGAAGAAGGTTATCCTAGAGATTTTTTTTTATATGTAAGTTAAAGGACAAGTCCTGGTCAAAAATAACACAAGGTTCCTTGCAGTAGTGCTGGAGGCCAAACTTATGCCATTTAGAGTAACGATATGGTTGGACATACAGAAGTAAAAGTAAAAAAAAAAAAGTTCAGAAGTAAAAAATTGTGGGACATCAAGGCCTTTATGTCTTGTAGGCATGCTTGAAGCTTGATTAACTTCTTTTTTTTTACCTGGTTCCATAGATAGATATAGCTGGGTATCATCAGCATAGCAATGGAGATTTATGGAGAGTTGTCTAATAATGTTGCCTAAAGGAGACATATATAAAGTAAAAAGTAATTAGTCCTAAAACAGAGTCTTGTGGAACTCCATAGCTAACTTTTGTGTGCATGGAGGAATTATCATTAACATGAACAAATTGAAGTCTATCAGATAGATAAGATTTAAACCAACCTAGTGCAATTCCTTTAATCCCAATTTTATGTTCCAGTCTCTGTAATAAAATGTTGGGATCAATGGTATCGAATGCAGCACTAAGATCTAACAGAAGTATAGAGACGAGTCCATTATCTGAGGCCAAGAGAAGATCTTTGGTGACTTTTACCAGTGCTGTTTCTGTACTATGAGGAACTCTAAATCCTGAAGGAAATTGTTTTGCAAACACTTTTTCAAGGATTTTAGAAATAAAGGGAAGATTAGATATTGGTCTGTAATTGGCTAAAACACTTGGGTCAAGACAGTGTTTTTCAAGGAGTGGTTTAATTACAGCTACCTTATAGGCCTGTGGAAACATAGCCTGTTTCTAAAGATAGATTGATGATATCTAATACGAACGTATCTATTAGCTTCCTTGAGCAGTCTAGTTGGAATAGGGTCTAGGAGACAGGTTGATGAGTTTATAGAGGGACGGCTGTAGCTCAGTTGGTAAGGCAGTTGACTGTGGACCACAGGGTCAGTGGTTCAATCCCTGCTACCAGCTGCATGTAGAAGTGTCCTTGGGCAAGACACTGAACCCCAAGTTGCTCCCGGTGGGTCAGGTGATCATCTTGCATGGCGGCCTCGGCCATCGGTGTGTGAATGGGTAAATGAGAATCAACATTGTAAAGCACTTTGGATAAGGGTGCTATATAAGGGATTATTTACCATTTATAATTGAAGTCAGCTCAGCGAGATCTATGAGTAAAAAGCAGTGAAAGAGGGATTGGTGCCTTATTGATGATTCTAGCACTGTTGAATGTGAAGATCTGTCTGTAATATTTGGGGAGAGGATCTGGTGAATTCTTAATAGCTACATTTTTATTCCTAAAGAAAGTCATGAATTCATTGCTGCTCAGAGTTAAAGGAATACTAGCCTCAACAGAACTATGGCTCTTAGTCAGCCTGGCTACGGTGCTGAACACAAACCGAGGGTTTTTCTTGTGTTCTTCAATTAATGATGAATAATATGCTGTTCTGGCATCATGGAGAGAAACTGTTAATAGACTGTTTTTCCAAGCTAAATTAGGTTCTTCTAAATTTCTGGAATGCCACTTCCTTTCTAACTTCCGTGTTGCCTGTTTTAAGTTGCGTGTTTGTGAACTATACCATGGAGATCACCTCTTCTGGTTTACTGCCTTCTTTTTCAGAGGGGTAATACTAACAAGCATTTTACTTAGTGAGGCTGCAAAATTTTCAACAAGATAATCAACTTGTGCAGGAGTAACATTAAGGTGGCTACTTTCCATTGTATTGACATACAGTATGGTGAAGCAAATGATGAAAGAATAATTTCTTTAAAGTTGTGAGGAAATATTGTTAAATCATCCGCTTTAAATCCATCCGTCTAAGGTTTAAGGTCTAAGGTGTGAGTAAAACAGTTATTGTGGGTTTATTTACATTTTGGGAAAAACCAATTGAATCTAATAAAGATTTAAATGCAGTGCTAAGGCGGTTACTGTCAGCATCTACATAAATGTTAAAGTCATCCATTATAATGAGTTTATCTGTACTAAGTAGTAAATCAGATAGAAAGTCAGAAAAATTTTGCAGTTTGGATGTGAAAGGTTAAGATTAAGGCTCTCAAATGAGTTCTAACTATGTTTAGGTCTAGGGTTGGTAAGCGAGAGGGGAAGATTGCTGTTACTCCTCCACCTCAGCCTGTGCTTCTAGGAACATGATAATATATCATATTCTCACATATAATATATCTTAGGGGGGGTTGACTCATTTAGACTGACATATTCTTCCTGCTGCAACCAAGTTTCAGTGAGACAAAATAAATCGAATTGATGATCGCTTATTAAGTCATTTATATCCGAGATATAATCCGAGATTTAGAAGATAGATATCTGATATTTAATAATTCAGATTTCATAGTTTTGGGGTTTTGTTCTGTAATAGGAGTAGTCTTAACTTTTATTAGGTTATCATGATTAACTCATCTTATGGTTGTTTTTGGTTTATGTAGTTGGTCAGGGAACAGACACAGTCTCTATATGTATTGGGGAGTTGTGGGGGGGTGATGGTTGTAAGGACACTGCGTGTAGGACTGGATCTATGCATTCTAGGCTCAACTCTGGATTGGAAAAACACTGATGAGTATCAGTTGGTAAAGGCGGTTTGGATTCTCTCAGCTGACATACTGTTCAGCTTTCAGCTGCTCCAACAGTGGTAAATGAATCCAACACAACATCTTAGATATGCTGCTCTCTAGTGGCTGAGCTGAGAAATTGTTTAAATCGAAGGACATATGAATATAAAGAGGAACTGCATGTACTTAATGAAACTGATATTAACATGATCTTCATCATCACCTTCTAAGCACAACGTATGTCCATCTATCAATTATCTTAAACAAATGACCCTGTTCGAATTACCCTGTTCAGCACACTTAAACCTTGGGTTCAGGGGCTGAGGCCTAGCCCAGCTGTCACTGGATGAGAGGTGTGGTCCACACTGAACAGGTCTGAATGAGAGTTGAATAAGAAGGATAAAGCGCTTTATAAGCAGACCATTTATCATCGACTGATGAAAGTGCAAGATTAGGTGTAGTGTAAGGAAATGCAGAAATGTGAGAGCACCAGTGGTGGCAAAAGTATACAAACTCATGCAAGTTTTTTTGTCAAGACTATGCAAGACTTCAAGAAACAAACTATTTTATAGTGTGCTTTATTTATCTACATTACTTATGCTTAATCAATACACAAGAAATTAATAAAAATCAATCAATGAAATCAATAAAGTATTTAAAATCACAAAGCTTTTCTATTTTTCAAAAGAGCAGCCAACAGCTGAGTGAAGAAAGAAGAAAAGCTGAGACAATAAAGCTCTGACTGATGCCTTTGTCACTCTGCTGCTGGCTCTCGTTCACACTGGCAGTGTACAGAATCCTGCTTGTCTCCCCTGAAGAAAAAAATGCCATCTTGAATAAAAGCTTTGCACTTCAAGTACAGTCTGGTGTTGAATCAGAAAATAAATGAACATAAGAATCCACTTCAGTCATAATCATGAATTACTCGTAGGTAGTATTCAGTTGTTCGTTGTGCCTTCATGGAAGGTAAGAGAGCTACTCCAAACTGCCAAAGCCAAGGCGAGCAAGGGCCGTGAATGCATACAGAAGGCAATGCAGCGTCTACAGCAGCATCAGTAAAGCATGGCACCAACTATTCAGTCACTGAGACATTCTGACTTTTCAGGGGAATGACATTATGAAGCGGTGCTCTGTTACATACAAAATAAATTAGTGGAGTGTGACTTCAACTTCAACCAAGTATTAAATGTATTTTAGCTTTTTATAAGACTTGTAAATTTAAAGAACTCTTTCTCACATAATATATACAGTAAAGAACAGTACCCTGCCTATATTTTGTTCTGTTGTTTGCTGAATTTTGAAGAAATGGGAAGAAAGTGCAAAGCATGCAACAAACCAGGAGAACAAGACCAACCGATTACTCTCTATGGGGAATTACAATGTTTGTTTGGAACCAAACTGCTGATTGTCTTTACCTTTGCAGCAGATTACTTTGGATACTTGGATAATACTTGGATTCACTGTTGCTTTACTATTACTTCTTGGCAGCTACAGGGACTAAGCACCATAGAACCAGAAACTCCTCACTGGCTCAGTCTGACGGTATGTGCTCTACAGGACAGCAGACAGTTTGTTCTAATTTGAGGTTGCGAGGCAGAGAGTAGTTATCCAGTACAGGTACAGCAGCATTGGTCCAGTGTTTGGCTCCAGGGCCCTGCACAGTACAGACAGGGGCCTCTCAGTGTTTCTAGATGGGAGACAGAAAAGAATTTTGCTTCAGGAGGGGAACAGCATATTACTGCATTTAAAGTACATGTAATGAATGGATGCAGTATTATTACCTGTCTAGCTCTGTGGCAACAGAGAACGTGTGGAGTGGCATTTGTTTTTCTGCAATGAGAGAGAAACAAATGAATCAGCAGTGCATCAACTAAGTGCAGTAACACTGGTTTGTGTTTGTGGTTTGTTTCTCCAAAAATCAGCAGGAGGGACAGAGACGGGAATCATCCTTGACACTTAAGAGAAAGAAATCAAATTGCTCCAACCGACACAATGTAAGTAGTGTTTTGTGGGGTTCTGGTGCACAGAACATAGCAGGAATGCGCAACAACTCTCTCGTCAGCAGGGTTTTCAAATTATTCTGTGTTCGGATGAAGTGGGAGTTTTACCTTCTGATTGAGTCGATAGTGCAGACTCCGGTCTGACAGCCAGGGGTGTCTGAGGGCTTCTGCTGCACTCATCCTCCAGCTCTTGCTCTTTACCAGCAGCCGTGTGATGAAGTCTTTGGCGTCGTCCGAAATGTCAGCAAACTCCTCCTCCTCAAAGCTCCACTGACAGGCCAAGATGTTGTTCAGTGTCTCGTTGTCATCGTCTCCCAAAAATGGAGACAATCCGCTGAGCCTGGACAGAGACGGAACCAGTCTCAGCTGGAGCTGCCGTATTTCTTTTTATTGTGCACGCACATATGAGTACACATCTCATACTTACAGCATGTAGGTGATTACGCCAAGACTCCACATGTCTGTGGGGAATGAAACAAACTCATAGTTGATGACTTCAGGTGCTAAGAATTCAGGTGTACCAAAGTTGACCCTCAGCTTCTCCCTGGGTTTGTACCTGTCAGAAATAAGGCAAGAGAAGCACATACAGTATATCAGAGGCGTTCGATAGACAAGGGTATAAAGCTGCTGACAGTAAACAGCTGAGAAATTTTACCTTCTGGCCAGGCCAAAGTCAATTATTTTAATCTTGTTAGTAGCTCTGCTGACACAAAGAATGTTTTCTGGCTGAAAAGGAACAGAGGATACATTTACATAATTGCAGATAAATAGTTCAATCAAGTTTAATAGCTTTTTGTGTATAGAGAGCGGTTTCACTGATTTCTATGGGATTACTTTCATAAACAGTTGTCACATTGCAGGTATCCCATTAAGAGAAAATGGGTCCTTGGACATTGATATACTGTAGAAGGGCCCCCCACACTTTATTTTTTGTTGTTTTGAGTCTGCTTTTGGTAACTTTATATTTGGTTTTGAAAGTTTGGCATCTGTTGTCTATAATTTTGTCTCACGTTTCAGTCATTCTGACTCTCAGTTTTCAGAGATTTCATGTATGTTTTTGGACATTTTATGTGTGTTTTTAGATGTTTTGTAATCATCAATTCTTGGTCATTGTGTGTGTCTTTGAGCAGGTCAGGCATTCATTTTTAACTATTTGCATCATTTATTTTTCATTTAGTGAACAGACTGGCCCATCCTGTGATCCATCCAAGACTGCAGTTTACTGGGGCTATAAATGAGACAGAGCTGTGCACAAATTGAGCATAAAATATAGAAACCATTTTAAGGTGTGGAACGGAATGTATGTCAGTGGGGAAACTGGAACATACAGTAAATCAATATGAAAGTATAAGGAGACCTGTGACCACATGACATCCAAAGGTTAAGCAGGTTTACCTTGAGGTCAAGATGGAGGATGTACATTTTATGCATGTACTGCAGCCCTTCACAGATCTGACGTATAAAGAGCACCGTGTCTAGTTCTGTCAGGTTGTAGTTTTCATCAATGATGCGGTCAAACAGCTCCCCTCCCTCCACACTACAAGACAAAGAAAACGACACACTCCACAATACCTTTAATAGCCCCCCCCCCCCAATCCAAACACACAGACATCCAGACTTACTACTCCATGACAAGGATGATGTCATGGCGTGACTCAAAGGCAGCGTACAGCTGGATGAGGTTAGCGTGGTTTAGTTGGTTCATTACCTGGATCTCATTCCTCACAACTTCCTGAGAAACAAACACAAGAAACTAAATACAAAATCAATGTACACTCTAAAATATAACTTGTTGTTTCCACTTAGAATTATAAGTAAAATCTTTGCCTGGAAATTTTTACAGTAAGTCAAAAAATTACACTCATTCTTCTAACACAACTAAATGTTTTTTTGATCTAATGTGACATGTTGTTTAAACCCTTTGTTTAGTTTTTGTTTATGTTGGCTGGTTGTTTAAACATCAGTTTTGTTTATCTGATTTTGATGCATTTATAGAGCATTTTTGAGAGATCTGTAAAACTAAGCAGCCATTACAAAAGTTTTTAAGGGAGTAACTCTTCAATCTGTAAAAACAAACCATAGTTCTGCAGATAGTATCATAAACTTTAACCTGTTGGATACACTTTGTACTAAAGTCGCTACAAAGGCATTGTGTTAATCTGCTCCCAGTGACTATTATAAATTAGAGAGGATTTTCAAAAGAACTGTCCCCCCAAATACTCTCTTCTCATTCGGTGGAGCTGTGTCTCTGCCAGAGATGTGTTTATAATCATTTTCAGAGAACAATAGAGGCCTACAGCACAAACGAACAAGGTAATCTATGTTGCAGACATTTGGGCAAAAACAAATTATCATTGGTTTTAGTTTATTGTCATTGGTTTGTGTTTATTTATTTATTTATTTTTTCTCAGTAGAGCTTTGCAATATTGGATGTCGTTGGAGTTTGCTGTTTGGTGGCTGTGCTGCATAGCAGGCTCTAACCCTTGAAATAAACTACATACAAATCAGACAAAGACAGAAAGACAGGTGGGAAGTGCCGACACAGTCGGTTTTCTCTTAGATGACTAGTAACAGTAACATGACCCAGCTAAGGATTTGGCTGTGCATTTGATAGGCCTCAGGTTGGCTCTAATCTTTTGGAATATCTCAAGATATAATGTGACCACAGAGCTATGCTTGGACATTTGAACTCTCTAATGTAACTTTTAAAATGACTCAGAGTAAGAATGCCACAATGACGTCGTCAAATTGCTTCATGTCCATGCCCTGGAGCTGTTGACCTGTGTCTATTTTTTAAATGTAATCCTTCATAATGCTTAGTATTAATAACAGTAACCATCCATTTGATTGTCTGTCGTTCTTTTTCATATCCAGTGTTGTTTGGACAATTATTTATGCACCTTCTCTTTCTGGCTCCTGGCTTTGATGATCTTGGCAGCCAACATAAGACCAGACGAGTTCTCTATGCACTTGTGGACTTGACCAAAACGTCCCCTAATGAAAGAAAAACAAACTTATACAAGAGTGAAACCGAGAGCAGAAGAGAAATCGCCCTATGAATCCTATGAATTTTTTAGAAAACACAATAGCTTTATAAGATTATATAACTGGCAGTTACCAACAATAGTTTTATTTAATACGTCAAGGTATAATAAAATATATTTTTTGTTTTCTCTGTTTTATGTGATTTTTTTCATGTTTGGTATTCTTTGGGGTTTGGGGTGTAAGTAAAACACAATTACTCATTTTAAGATGCCATTTTGGACTTCTTCAAAATCAATTATTTCTTTAAATGAAAATTTCAATAATTATGGAAACAATTATTACTCACTATATACAACAATCATCGTAATATATTCCTTAGGTCACAAAATTATTAGGGCTATTAGCTGTGCCATTATGTCAGTTATTTTAAAAATGTGCTTGTGTGCTGAGGGCTAATTTCCAATTCAAGAGGCAGGATTTAGCACAGGTCTATTACATCAGAGAGACCTGCTATTTCACAAGTGTTGCCCCTGAGGCCCACAATTATCTGCCCCTTAGAGGGCGATAAAAGGGTCTTGAAAAAATGTTAGCCACTCCTCTACGGGATTTGAGATCCTCTGTTATTTCTGTGTTGTGATTTTGTGGTTGTTACAAAAATTCAATTCTGAGAGCTGCTATAATAGTTGAATCTTCTGTGGTTTTCTTGGCACTCACCCTCCCAGGACTTCATCCTTGTTGATAGTGTAATAAGTGACTATATGATGGGGTTTGGGGGTCACAATGCGGTGGTCGAAAGGTGCTAACGGTGGAGGGCTTGAGTCTGAAGAAGGAACAGAGGAAAACAATTTTCTAAAACAACAAGGAAATTGTCTGAATATATATAGAGAAAATGGACAGAAAAAAGTGAATCAAGATTGCAGCATGTCAGTGTCTCATTATCTGCTCTGCCAGCTGTGCTCAGGGACATACTAGTGATGCTTAAAACGCAATGGTGTTATGATACTGAATCTACGTCAAAGTCAAAGGAGCAAAAAGTCAAATGTCACCAACTGACAGCTACAGTAGTCAAGTCTATGTGGACAACATGCTGCACACCATAAAATTCTTGCAATGAAACTAAAAAATGTAAGTCTACTGTGTTTGCTTATGTAAGACAAGATATATATAACAGGATCAGTTCAGGATGAAGGGTGTTTATATTCAGGATCATACCATCCCGACTCCACCTCTTTTTCAGCCTCCCTATTATCCACCAAATGAGCCTATTTAATTGGGCCTCCCCTCCAACTTCCCCTCAGTGAAGAAGCTGCTGCGATGAATGTTGATGAACGTTATCGAGCAAAAATGTAGAAGTCTAGTTGACATTATTCAACTTTTGGGTAACCAAACCTGGATGACTGAAACCTTCACCCTCACACATTTCTTACCAATAATGAATTCCTCAATTTTTGACTCTGCCTCCTTCCCTTCCTCTTCCGGTTCTGTCTGTGCCTCTTCAGATTTGGAGGTGTGTTGTTCTCCTCCTTCTACTAGCTGTCCCTTCTCCACCTTGGTTTTTTTGAGGTCATCCTTGACCCGGTCTTCCTCTGTGACGCGACGTTTGCTGCACGTGGCCACATCACCGACCTCCTCAGAGCTGATGCACATTTAAACATAAAAACTTCAAAATTTTATTGTTTTTAATTTTTTTTTTTACATCAAATTATTTTCTCTAAACTGACTTCTCAGATTAAATTAAAATGAATGAAAAACTAAATAATAAATGTAATCTAGTGTCAACAAAGTGACTGTTCAAATACCTTTCGTGATGTAAGAAAGAGGTCGTGCAGACATCTGTGGTAACACTCGGAGGCTTTTCTAATTTTGACAATTCTTCTGTTTTTCCTTTATGCATTTTCTTTCCATTCTTTACTTCTTTGCCAACTGGTGGGTCACTAAAGTCTTCTACCTTTTCTTCTTCCTCCTCTTCTTCCCCTGATTCTTCAAATATATCTCCTTCCTCTTCCTCTTCTCTCTCCTCAGATTCATTCTTCCTGTCTTGTGTTTTGGCTACAGAGGTGTGTGGTTCATTCAGGATTAGTTCAGTCAGCTCCTGTGTTCGTCCTGCACTTGCTCTGTCTTCCACTGTATGGACTTCAGCTTCTGAATTTTCATGGGAATGCTCAGTGTTCTGCCTGTTGAGCTTTTCTATTTGTTCCTGCAGCACAGGTTCATTCAGGGAGGATGTATCTGAAATGGAACAGCAGAAACTCTTTTCTTTCTATCCAAACATCCAAAGTGTAATTAAAAAATTAACTCAAGATATAAACTGATCAGCCACAACATAATGACTACTCTCTGCGGGTGGCTGTAGCTCAGTTGGTAAGCAAGTTAACCATGGACCACAGGGTCAGTGGTTCGATCCCTGCTCCCAGCTACATGTTGAAGTGTCCTTGGGCAAGACACTGAACCCCAAGTTGCTCCTGGTGGGTCAGGTGAGCACCTTGCATGGCAGCCACTGCCATCAGTGTGTGTGAATGGGTGAATGGGAATCAACATTGTAAAGTGCTTTGGATAAAAGCGCTATATAAGTGAATATTTACCATTTATCTTAATACTGAGGACAACCCAATTTCTTTCATTGACTCCATAGTTTATTATGTCACTGGTCTGGGAATAGTAGTGTTAGTTAACTTAGTTATTCCATCATTATTCCAGTCATCTATAGGCACAGTGTAGGGGAGAGTGAAGTAAGATGCATCAATTTCTACTCTAGTCTTCTTCTAGGTTTGGAAAATTGAGACAGAAATGAAAAGATCTACCTACATTTTAGGTTGTGCCCTATTAAATGAAATTATATGAATGTGTCAAAGATGCCTGAAATTTTGATGTTTAAAACAAAGTATGGCTCAACTTGTCCTGGGTTGAGTTGAAACTGATCTGAATCAATGGGTAATTAGAGCCACCTGGAGGTAAGCTGACCATGCAACTTTTTAAGTTTAAACATGAGCAACCAGGGCTTGACATGAAGTTTTATACTCACTAGCCATTGTGGTTAGTACTTTTCCAAAGTTACTAGCCACTCTGGGTCACAATTTTGAGATACTTTAAAGTTGGATTGGGGGGACACCTTTTGTTGAACTCCCTGAACACATTGCACAAAGCCACACATGACCTGCACTTTGCAGTGTCCCTGAACACACCTCCCATGCAAGATGCAGCAGGTGCTATGTTGTGTTTATTTAATGGGGGAAATCAGTCAGTTACAGTCCAGTTAGAACAAGAATGCCATGTTCATATAAAAGGCAATAGGCTTCATGATGGACTAGTGAGCGAACACTATGTACAGGCAGTGCTCATGGGACTTGCCAAATTGGCTAGTTGGGAGGACTGCGTTACTGTCAATTATTGCTTCGTCATCTGAGCATGTAGATTCTTCACGACATTGCTCATTGAGAAAGCTGCCTACTCATTTTCCTAATTTGGGAAAAACAAGTCATAAAACCTGACAGACTGAACAAATAATAACCTACAACTTGTGAATGAAGGTGACAGGAACTTTCATAGAGCACATACAAGTTTACATGCAAAATAAAGTGGTGTTTAAAAGTGTTATATTAGATATTAAAATAAACCTGTTGATGGTTTGAGTTGAGGCATCTTTTCCCAGTCAAATCTGGGATCAGGAATGTCCTGGCAAGCTATTCCAGTTCAGGCAATTGCATGTTAACAGGTAGCACTTAGCTTAGCTTGTCATGTTTGCATATTAACATTACACCGTGCTAATGTCAGCAATATATACCTGCAGAATATCATATTAGATGAACATTATAATTCTTATATACAAAATTAATACTAAACGATGCTAAAGTTTGTGATTTTTAAAAAACATAAAGCACTCACAATAGCATGCTAGTTTTGCTGTAAGCCTTATACTAAATTAGCATTGCAACAAGCTAATGTTATAAATCTATTAAAAGAAAAGAAAAGAGCAAGGTACAGCCGTAACCTAATGCTAACTGCTGCATCTAAAATTAGCATTAAAAGTTACAGGATATTTGTGATTTGTACCGAAAAAAAACACACTATCATGCTACAGTTAGCACTAAGCAGAAAGTAGCATCACTGCTGGGGTTAAAACAAGGCTGAAGAAACAAAAGGGCTTAAGGAACACAGAAAGTAGTGAGTAATTCCCTGTTTGTACCTGATGTGTCTGGGGGCTTCCTCTTCTTCTGGGTCTTTAAACCCTTCAAGCTCAGTTTGGTTTTGTCCTTGTCTTCCTTTGCCTTGTTGCAGAAAGAGGAAAAAGAGCTCACACATTTGCCACTGCATGTCACATCCAAACGTTTTCTATTCAGAAAGTTAATATTGTGTAAAAAACTGAAATATCTGCACTTGTCAAGATAGATGTGATTACCAGGTATTACCAGCCAACCAGTGTTTGTTGGTGTTGCTCTGGTTGGTTCCTATAACTCAACGAAGATGTTCACAAAGGCACGAAACACAGGAAGCAGTTTTAGTTCCTCTTTCCCACAAACCATACAGTTACCAAGGAAGGCCGTGAGAGACAGCTCATAGAAAGCCTGTCAGGGTTTCTTAGACATCTAACACATCTGATAAGAACCAGTTACTGCGTCAAATCTGTCATTCTTTGAAGCCTTAGACGCTCCTAAAACAAGCCTTATTCAGCATATTTTAGGTATGTAAAGTTTTCCTCGGCACACATACATTTTGCAAATGCCCTTCAGCAAATGCTCAATACATTCTATAATGAAACACAATCCCATGCAACGTGAGTCAGACTTATTGTAGTGAGCAGCTCATCTAGTGGAGCTCTGCAGTAATGTCACCTATTTAGAACAGGCCAGACAAGTCTGTACCACTGCTGATAAAGACATGGTTTGGATAAGATAACCAGCCTGAATCTAATCATTTACACCTCTGAGGCAAAGACGGTCACTACGCAAAGGAAAACTACTTAACATTACAGAGGTTCACAAGAGGAAGTACAGCTGGACTAATAATAGATTCACAAAGAGGCAAATCAGAACAAAAGGGACTTCACAGCAACTTTACATGCAGAGAAGAAATTCAAAGACCTGTTCAGAATTATCTACAGAATCCTCAGATTTCCTGACTGGCTAATGTCAACACATTAAATACTCGATCAAGATGATGCCATGTGCAACCTTTTGAGCAGTACTTAATGCATCCGCCACAATGATCGCCATGAACACTGGACTTCTCACTATGCTGCCATCAATAGGATGGCATGTCTTCCCCAAAGGTCAGAGATGAAAACACAACACAAACTGTTGATTGAAACAAAAACTTTGATTGTGAGCTTGTTTTGATATCTCGCAGGAAAAACAAACCTTCAGTGCTGTTAAACCTGTCACTTTCTTGTTTGCACCATTTCCAGGCTGTCTGAACAGCAGCTCCACCAACCTGGAGCTCTTCACCACCTCCCCGATGAAGTTGATCACCTGCTGTGTTCCCTCCACCAGCTTCTCCACCCCTTCCAGCCTCTGTCCCTGACTGTCCACCTGCTCACTTGCCCTTTCTACTGCCCCGCACAGTTCCCTGCATGCTGCCTCCATCCCACACCCGCTTCTCCTCATGTGGTCCTCTTCACGCATAGAGGCCAGATCCAGGCCCATGACCCTGACATCCTGAGACAGGACGTCCAGCCGGGTCATGACAGTCTGCTGCATATTGAGCAAATGCTCCATCTGAGAGGTTAGGGAGTCCAATCGGATCTCAACGCGATGCAGGGCAGCATCATGAGGAGATGGAGACGAGGAGGAGGAGGAGAAAGTTTTGTCTGATCCATTAAGAGAGAGCTTCCTTCCAGCAGACTTCTGACCATGAAGAGGGTTTGGATCATATACTTTGGCTAAAGAGTTGACCAGACTGGAGCTCATGATTGATAGACCTCCTCACAAACTTTTTTACTTGTTTACTAAGTCGGCTCACTTCCATGCAGGCTGGATAGAAACGATAGATGAACGCAAGTGGAGGCACAACAAAGGTTTGTCCTCCTCCTACGCTGCACCACAAAGCTGAGTTTTAAGAATAGCAAATGGCTTTTCTCCAAATTAAAGTGCAGCCCCCTGCGGACGTCAGAACCTGAGTGGCCAGTGATAAAAGACGAGGGCTCGGGTGTGCGACTGGGGATTGATGGGGGTTAGGGGGAAATGCTGGAGAGGATCGCTATGTGCCATTTGAGACACTTCAAAAGCCCTTCAGTCAGGTGTCAGAATTCCAAGAATGTTGAACTCAAGTATGACAAACAAATACACTGTACAGCCATTAAAAACGAACAAAGAGCTCAAATTAGTTTAACAGGAACTTGTGCAGTTTTAAAAGGTGTAGTAGAATAAGTGTACGGTGTATTTGGAAAATCAAGGATCTTATTTTCAGACATTATATGGACACTCAAGGCTTTTACAATAGGGAATTGGGTGACAGGTGCAGACATTCAGGGTCACGTGTAACCACTTCAATCCTAGTCAAATGGCACCTGATTATCATAACCACTTTTTAGCAAATGTGTCAGCAGAAAACTGAATACTGTAATTGCCCTGCATTGAGACTTTCATACCTTTCTCAAGATAATCATGAATGCCTTTCTAGTGTTTTTTATATGATATATTTGAAACACTGATGTTACTGTTCATAAAAAGAAGCATAACAACTAAGAAAGATGAAAAATGGCTCAAAAATGAAGACACAGACATAAAACTTACAAAACAGGCTCAAAACAACTAAACATAAATTGTAATGGGGCCATCACTTGGCTAGAGGCCTATTTTCTCATACTTTGTCCACATGCTGGATGTCGTGTCCCCAAGGGTCCTAATAATAACAAAGGTTTTACTGCCTGTGCAACATGAGGGACAAAAAGAAAGAAAACAGGAAATAGGTGGTAACTAAGAACTGTTGGAGAAGACACTTACTGCAAAGGTTGCTGCAAAAAACCAAATGCACTGACACAGACACAGTTTCATATTATTTATCAACAGACACAAATGACTGACAGTTATTGAGACGGCGCCTATAAACCAGCACCCACGTGTCAGCACTGGAAAAACCTGACCTACAGTATAATCTTCTTGTCAGCTGGCTGTACTCCCATGTCCCCAGTGGCTGTTGACCAGCTCCTTTGTGAAAGTGTCAGAGGACACTAGTGTAAACAGGGCATAGTCTTTTTGTGGAAATTCATTTATATAAGACCTATTGGGTCTCCATGGTGCATATTCTGCTATCATTACTTCCATTGTAGAGATTCGGGAGAAACCCAAGAGCTCCCTCCTGGTCGTCTCAGATTTCAGAGAAATAATTTTTTTAAACTTGTCCCTGAGTACAAAAGGAATTAAAAATGGAAGGCAAATACAAAATAGTAGCAAGTGCATAGAAATTACTTTTACTGACATTTGCCAACTAAGATTTTCCAACATAACGTTCCACAAGTCAGGATATCCTTCTATAGCATGTAGACCAGATGTAACAGATCATCTCTAAAGAATTACACGAACCGGTAACTTAACACAGCTAAGGCTGCACCGTGCATTGTTTCAGCATCGTCACTGTGATTGGCATATGTGCAGTAATCACATCACGATTTGCCATCAAGTAAGGCAAATTAATCACAATACACGTAATTATTTCAGAAAGAAAAAGGACTAAACTGTGAGTGGTGAGTTAACATATGTATTTAACCACCACAGCTGCAATCAGCTGCATCACCACTGTTGTACAAAAGCAGTGTTCATTGAATGTGCACACGTTTTCAGTCAACAGTAAAAGAAAGTGAACAAGAGTGTTGTTAATACATAGTGTCAGCCACCAGCTCTCCCTAATCCTACTTCTTTAGTGAGGCATTCATGGTCAAGTAATCTACTAAAAATTCCTGAATTTTAAATATAGCAACATATTTACAGAAAGAAAAATATTGGAATGTGAGATTTTTTCAATAGCCATGCTAACCTGTCCACAAAAATCCAACGCAGAGTAAAACATTAAGTACTTACGAAGATCGGGAGAAATAACATGACCCAGTTTACAAGTGATGTGAACACTCAAACTACTGACTCAGGTGGTCTGGGACACATCTGATCAAATAGCTTTGAAGTGTAAATGCTAAAGTCCCGATGCATCCCTGTGGCAGAAAAACATGTCATTAAAGAAAGGTACGGTGGCTGCTTTAGTGAAGGTACACCAGGCCCTGCTGGACAGCAGCCTCCTGCAGCAAGATTTGGGCATGCTGAGGATCCAACTGTATGCCAAATGAGTTATTGGTAAGTTCTGATTGGATTGTGACTTGTTTGGTGACAGGCAGATGACACACAATGGATTTATCAGAAGAAACAGCTGCCTCCTGGATTAACAATGATGATTAAAGCAGTGATGTCACAAAACTACAAGCTGACTGGTGTTACCAGTTACAGGAGATTTAGTCAAAGAAATGGCTCAAAGAATTGTTTAATACGGCCGCACTAGTTTCTCTCACAGAGGCCTATGGCCATCAATAAGCTTTCATTTAGCAGGTTGATGGGCAATGTTCCCAATGTTAGTCCTGTGTCAGTTGATTCTGTAAGTGGCACATATTTCAGTGAGATAACACCAGGTCTGTTTTATTGACTGACACGTATCCCAATACAATTAATAATCGACTCATTTGTGGCAGTGCCCCTGGTCAACATTGTCATTGTTCACTTCTCTTCACCTATGTATAAATTTAATCGCATCCTATATGTTCCTGTTAGATAACCTGACAGAGATCGCTGATAAACCTACACACAACATTAAACCCACAACACTGGTGTTTGACTGTTTAGATCTGGATCTTTTGTGGAGGGTAGGGTAGGTTTAACTATCCCCTGTTGGACAGTCCCCAGTCAGAAAAGGTTACTTGTTAGGAAGAGAGCCAGTCGGATATAGGAGTACTTTTCAGGAATGAGGAATGACTCACACCACTACTGTATAGAATTACACAGCAGGAAGACACAGACAATGCATGAAGCTTTTTGTAGTTCCACAGTCTTTCCCCTAATCCAGTATCACTCTACAACAATGGACTGAACATGTGGATGCAACAAGATTTACCACAGAGCCACAATAATAGATGGTGTGACCTGTAACAGCCGTGTGCCTCAGGGTCATGGCTGCTGTTCGTACACTGGCTGAAGGTAACTCTGTCCATTCACTTGACAAAAGTACCTGAGTACAAGTTATTAAGGACTTTGGCTTGTGTGTTTTTTCATATTTCCACACTTTCCATTTTTACTCATGTTCACTTTGTGATTTTTGCTGCAATCACAGATTGAGCACAGATTGAGTTTGTTAGAAAACCTATTTACTTTCACAAATACTTCATCAAAGTTGAAGCTATGCAGCAGCTCAAGGCTTACAGCGGAATCTGTGCCTTGTCCTTAAAATAAGATACATTGCCAGGAGGTCCTAGTGGGAGCTAAACATTTTGGGCCTGACACCACCTCAGTGACTCTCTAGATGAAACAGCTGGCAAGCCACCTAATCATCTAGGGATTCCCTCCCAGTTGGCATCCCTGCACGCAAAGGATTTGCAATACCATCGTGATGAGTCACACCACATAGCCATTCTAACACCAAAATTAACAGCACTCAAATAACTGCGTCCAGGGGGTCTCTGTCATCTTGCAACACCTTTCTGCTGGTTCACAGCCTGTGAGTTTCACTTTAAATGGCCAGCAAAGTTCTGAAGAGTGGTGTTAAATTCAGCTGTGAGCTGTAGAAAACAAGTCACAAGGCCAGAATTCATGATTTACTCACATATTCACAATTAGTGTTCGGAAAGATGTGCTACAACATTCCAGTTCATTTTTATTTATATAACATTAAGTATTTCATATATGATTCTGAACCCAACCCATGGAAAGTTTGCCATGGCCACATTGTTGTTTTATTTTGATCTGAATTAAAATGTTAGACTGACTAAATCCATGTGTTATTCCAAAATACAGCATGCATGGACTGTGAGATAACACAGATTGTAAATGAAAGGAAAGTGTACACACACACAATGTAATCTGCCAAATCAACATTTTACAATATTCACTACATTGTTTTTCTGTTTTCTGTTGTTGTTGAATTGCTGATGTCCATGAGTTTAAACTTTAAACACTATCTCCACTTAAAAGATGTTCGTCTTCAAATAGTCTTAAAACTGCAGAAACAATTCTGTGTGTGTGACTATAGCATATTGTTATATTGTTTAATTATATTGTTTGAGCACCACATTGAAGGAAATTGATGCAAACATTTAGTGGATTATTCAATACATGAAATGAAATATTAATGCACAGTGACATATTTAGTTGCAAATGTTATGAGTGGAAATCAAAATAAAGTTGTTTATATGTATAGGGTCAGGCTTAGTCAATCAAAAGAAGGCTTCATGGTATCTCTGCAGCTCTACTTGGTGCCTTTCTCTTTGACAAAGCTGTTTGTGTCATCACAGCCTGATGACAGTCTGCATATTACAGCTCAGCTGCTGCTGCTGATGTTATACAGCATTGTTGTTAATGCCTTAACTATCTGAAAATGTACTGACAGGAAACTGACACAACTTCAGTGATCCTAAATACAGGCTTTTCTTGCAGATGTAGGTTTCTAGTAATTAATCAAAAAATGGGTGACGAAGATCGTTGCTGTTTGGAGACTCACACAAGTGTAGGACAAGTTGTCCTTAACTGTGTTTGTGGCTCTACTGAGCAGTGGTTTAACAATTACTCATGTTTGTTATTTAGATATCACAGCAGAAATACTGTGAACAAGTAATATATATGACATGAAAGTACAAAAGTATTAGCATCAATATTACTTCCAAAAAAAGTACTTTCCAAAAGACTCATCTTTAGACTGATGTGTACTAGATACATTTAGATTGGTGCTTATTAATGCACTGATAAGTAATTACCTCCAATGCTGCAGCTGATAAATGTGGAGCATGAATACTTCATGAACTGACAGGGGGTTAATCTTAATTATCTTACTATCTTAATCTTAGTTATACTGGTACATCATTATGTAGTAACTGCTTTTACTTTGCATTGGGGATGTACCAAGTAAATAAAGATGAAGAAGTGAAGAATTGCTGAAGACTTTGCAAATAGCAAAGTAAATGCATTATTACTTTCAAAATCCAATAATCTGGCATGTTCTGAAACCATGTCACCAAAAACCCAAAATGTTTGTGATGAGTAGTGAAAAGTCTTCAATATACTTATTCAAAGGTAATGCAGTTCTGTCTTTCAAGCAGTAGATGGCAGAAATGCCCTGCAGTACCTGCTGGTGAGCACCTGCAGATCTAGATCAGCAGGGTCACACCCAGTTGTTCTTTGGTTACCCTGAACTCCGACCTACTACCCTCCTACGTTGGATCCAGTAGGTACAATATTGAATTTTTGCTATGTAAGACCTTGTACATGGGGAACAAGACCTGCAGTCACAATGGAACTGGGCGCCAGCTGTGAATTCATTTCGGCTTTTAATTCAATTCAGCTTTATTTCAGTGGGCACTTGGTCTACAAAAAAAGCCAGAGTCCTGTATTATACATCACATTACATTATAGATGCACCTTTGTTTTTAGGCTTTCAAATTAAAATCAAACAGCAGATGTAGATCAGACCTTTCCAGATCTCTATACTGGCTTCCTGTAGCTGCCCGCATCAGGTTCAAAGCAAAACTGCCGTGCTCTGCCAATTGATTAAACACACAACACACAACATTAATGTACACAAACATCTGCAGCTCACCACATAACCCCACAAACTCAGGAAGTGTGTGTGTGTGTGTGTGTGTGTGTGTGTGTGTGTGTGTGTGTGTGTGTGTGTGTGTGTGTGAGTGTGTATGTGTGTGTGTGTGTCACTACTGTGCATCAGCACTTTGCCTGTAATGAGTTATGCAAACGTGTGAAATTGGACACTGGATGAGATGGCAGAGGCATCCATGCAGGCGAAGACATTACATTTCCCCAGAGTCGTCCTGCCTGAGGGAGCCAGGAGTTCTGATAGTTAAAGTGTGTAAATCTTTTTTTATTAGAGAAATGTATCAAATCTAGCTTGACTTCTTTAATGAAATCAATTCTGGAATCAATCAGTTAAAACAGTAAGTCAGTGCTTTTGAGTTTTCTACTGTGCAACATTCAACTTCTGAAAAAGAAGATGCACCACCTGAGGCGGTAGCATATTAAGGCAGTAATAATGTAAGTACATGAAAACATGCATCTTTTTGTGGGCACTTTCCTCAGTAATGTTTATGTAAGGCACTGACTAAAGTGTGTTCAGTATATTCATCGTGCACCAGTACAGCAGCTGTAAACAGGGTGTTGGATATAGTTCACCAGTTCATTTGAAATATATAAGAAGCCCTTCATGTTACGTTAAATCTATGTCTGTCTATTCTGTTTGTTTATTGTTTATTTTGGTAGTTACAGATGATTTATTTTGGGTGTATAATGCCTTTACCTACTTTGAGTAGTTTGGTTGAAATGTACTGTGTGCCAGATGTTTTTGTTTAGTATACCCAATAATGTTTTCTTCGCTCTAAGCAATTGGGAAGTTGGGTAATTGTTTTAGTATCCGAAGTCAACTGGACTTGTTTTTATTGGTTATCAACATTTCGCTACTCCTCCAAGCAGCTTTGCCAGTCTGAAAGAAGTGGCTAGGGAACTCAGTTATATTCTCCGGAGTAGGCCTCACACCACCAAGCCTATGTCTGTGTTGCTCCATCAAGAGCCATAGAGCGGACATGATCCTCATTAAAGCTTATGAACATCTGCTCAGTGAAACAATAAGACAGATCCACTTCACCCTCGACACTTTAAAACAGAAATTGTACAACCTTTACCATCCTACCTGACTTAGTTTTGGATAGAGAAACACAATTTGTCCATAATGCACAACAGGCCCAACATCACAGAGGGAAAGGGAGACAAACCGAGACGTTTGACATTCTTCTCTCCCGCAAACAGACAGCAGAGGGGTGCACCAGGAGTAAGAAAGATGATGGAGCAACAACAGGAAACACAATTGACAAGTAGGTAAACAACCTCTAAGACAGGCAACTCACCCAGCCATAGAGTAAGGGCTTGGCCAGAGACCTAAACTTTGCAATTACCCCCAAACAGGTTTCAGCTGTGGATTTTATTACAGAATAATCTGTCATCTGGAACAACAATCTCCCAGTTGCGGAGCCAGAACAACTCCAGTCGAAAGTCTCTGCAGCATTAACCAATACTCAACAGCTACCACCCAACCTCACCACCCAGGAGAGTATAGCCCTGTCAGCTCTCAGCTGAGATGAGAGCATCACTATTCTGCCTGCCGACAAAGGAAGATGCACATTTGTCCTGAACACTGACGATTACTACAATATACTCAGCACACTCTTAGATGACGATCACACATATAAGAAGCTGAAAAGAGATCCCACGAAGAAAGACAAGAAAAAGGGTATAGATTGATTAAAACTGCTGGAAAGAGACCATGCCATCGATAGGATGACCTACCACTGCCTTTATCCAGGAAAAGCCACGCCTTGCATGTATGGACCCAAGATACACTAGGAAGGAGAACATCTTAGACCCATTGTCAGCTGCATTAATTCAATAACTTACAACATTGCAAAATACTTGGCCATCCTTTTAAAGCTAGTTGGACACTCTAATAACTACATACAAAACTCAGAGGATTTTTGCAGCCAGGGTCAGAGAGCTGAAAGTGGATGCTGATGAAACCATGTTATCCTTTGATGTTACTTCCCTCTGCACCAGCATTCCCACCATTGATGCCCTGAGAGTTGTAAGAAAAAACTAGAAGACGACCACACCCTGCACTGCAGAAGCAACATCAACCCTGATCAGATCTGCTCCCTCCTGGACTTTTACCTGAACATTATATACGTCACTTATGGAGGTGACTTCAACTGACAGAAAGATGGCTGTGCCATGGGTTCTCCCGTGTCACAAATTATTGCCAACCTGTACATGGAGAAAGTGGAGAAGAAAGAACTCAACTCCTTCATGGGGACAGCAGAAACCCACTGATTCAGATATGTAGACGACACGTGGGTAAAGATCAAGATCCAGGAGGTACAGGCTTTCACAGACCACATAAATGCAGTTGACATCAACATCAATTTCACCAGGGAGGACACCAATGACAACAGATTGTCCTTCCTGGACTGTGCATTAAATGCTGGGAGTTGTGGCAACCTAGAAATAAAAAATCTACAAGAAATTCACCCACACAGACCTTTACCTACGGTTTGACTCCCACCACCCACTGCAACACAAACTATGAATCCTTACGACCCTGTACCACAGGGCAGAAAACATCCCCACCTCCTCTGAAGCCAAAAAGAAGGAGGATAGACATCTGAGGACAGCTCTCAAGGCCTGCGGCTATCCTAAGTGTGCTTTAAACAAGATGTCGTACAGATCTAAGAGAAGGAGGACAGACAAAGTAGAACCTCAGAGTCAAAGGAAAAAGCCTGGTGATTCCTTACATGGCTGGTGCGTCAGATAAGCTCAAAAGAATCTTCAGAAAACATCACATTCCTGTTCATTTCAAATACACTGAGACAGACTCGCCCACCTGAAATACCAAACACCTAAACACAAGAAGAGCAACATAGTGTTTGCATTCCAGTGCAATGAAGACTGCTCAGAGCTCTACATTGGGGAAACACAAGAGGATAGCCCAAAACAGGAGAAGCAACACCTCAGTACTAGATTCAGCAGGGTACCGATACCTGAAGGACAAAGAACAGTCGTTTGAGGATGACAGAGAAGACAGATGGTATGAGAGAAGAAAGAGTATGTGAAGCCATTTATGTTCACATGGAGGACACTTCCCTGACAAGATGAGGAGGCCTCAGGCACAACCTGTCTCTCATTTTTCATGCTGCCCTTTCAGTCATCCACTAGGAGGCTTCGGAGGAAAAGTCAAAATTAGGCTTTGTCCTGTGTGGCTAGTGATTGGGTCTAAATGAATAAAATAATAAAATCCCACTACAACATCTTGGACTCGGGGGACTCGTTGGACAAACCAGCTGATGTAAATTGGATTAGCAAGACATGCTAACTGAGTAGCTACCTTAAGAAGAAACACCATAGACATCCAGACAGCGCTCAAGGTTACCAGGAGAAAGCCTTGCAGCTCCTCTTGCAACGAGGGAGAGAAGCTTTGCCCCTCCGGATGGACAGATTCTTGTCGTTCCCAGCAGCTTTCCGTGAATTTCCTGTACACTGTCGTTTGCTCTGTTTTGCTACATACAGCTTATGTGTGACTACTCCAACTTTTATTACTACTTGTTAAAGTAAAAGGGTTTCAACGTTTCATCCAGGGCTCAAATGGGGAGTCATTTTATTTTATTCATTTATTTGGTCAGGGGATTGTGTGTAGTTAACACACTGTCTTATTGAATTGAAGCTTGAAGGTGCTGTCACAATTTATTTTAAGGTTCTCAGGATTTATTGTGATTTGTATCCTGAAAGAGGGAGAATTAATACAGGTTTACAGGAAACTTAAAGCTAAACATACTAAGTGTATATATGTGACATATTTATTGATCATATTTTAAGTTTCTTAATTATTTAAGTTATAATTTTTGGTAAGATTTATGTTGATAAACACTATTTTTGCTTATTTATTTGCCTAGTTTTAATATTAAATTTGAATATATTTTGGCATATAGTTGTGTGTTTGTGTTTAATATTCATGACACAGTAAATAACACTTAAAAAGGTGTTTGAGTATTTTGTAAAATGAAAATAAAACCTTTAAGTTCACTGTTAAACTGACTCCTCTTAAACGAGGAGGATTTAATACATTAACCTGGGGAAATAAGTTTAGGAATGCAGGACACTTTCGTATGTTTATTGGTAAAGGAAGCGCTACTAATAAAAAAACTTTGAAAACTATTTCCATTTAGTATTTTTTTTTTTTTTTCGTTGATCAGTCAGGATTACAGAGTGTCATACTACAGGTATGTAGGAAAACATGCTCTTGTGTTTTCAGTCAAAAACGTCTTCCTTATCCGAACACATTAAATAATGTATGTCCTACAGCAACCAAAGGTGATATGCTTCAGTTTTTAAGAGGTGTAAAACAACCACGTTCAGCCACCACTGGCTCTGATCCTCTATTTCCACTACAATATTTGTTTGCATGCTAATTTTGTCTGAGCAATGTGAGCATGGGAATGTGGGGCAGGAGAAGCCCTTCTCACAGTAGACACACTCACATGCGTTAGCACAAGTGCCATACAAACTCATTTGTTTGCAATATACCCCTGGTGTAAGAGACACAAGTCAGCGTCCTTCATCTTGCTTTGACTAATGGATTACCTTAAGTGTATCTAAACCATTTTTGTGCCTTGGAATAAACTCTTACTGTACATGCTCTGAGGCTGCACTTTGTTAGGGTCAATAAAGGGTGCCAAAGTTGTCACAGTAATTGGACAAAAGGTGCTGGTGTTTTCAGTGTAACATTCCCTCTTTTTGTCACTTTATTTGTACCACAACAGTTAAACACTGTGCAAGGAAACACAAAGAAGGGGCGTTACACTAAAACTCTGCACCTGATTTACTAAACTTGGACCTGGTTTTAGCTTTAGATACATGTTTTAACACATTTATGCACTGAATAAGATTTTGCACTTTGGGTTCCATCACTTCCTCTTATAAAAAACAACTACGTTTATAAAAGCAGTAGAAAGCGACCATCAGATATGTTTTAGCGCTTGGTCCAGTGTGTGTTTATGTCCAGTGTGAATTTAAAACCATCCCATAGATTTTTAGTTTCTCAGGAGAATGTTGGGGTGTTTGGATGAGTCGCAGAGCACAGGACTTTACCACAGGAGACAGAGTTCCAGTTCTGCTGTGAATTATTTAATGTGACACGTGATGTGCCACTTTTTTTTCTAACTATCTATATTTAGTACCTACACCCAACCCTGATGGATTAGTGTCTAGCCCCAGCCAAACCACTGTGTTTGCACAGCTTCAATCCAGACTTTTTGAGTGTTAAGAGACAAAAAATTGTTTCAAATCGTCCACCATTTTGGCTCCAGTATAAGTTTTTTCCTTTGAATCCATATTAAAATACTAGATCTGATTGAAAGATGAATTTTTTTTCAACTGCACCGGTATCACACAGACTCATGACACAAATATATGTTCAAATATATTATTCCCAGGATACTGCACTGACTAGATCTGAAACTGTTCAGACACATGGGCTTTGGTGTGAATATAAAACTTTTTTTTTTTTCAGAACCTCATACGGCTCCTGTCTGACCGGAACAAACTGTTCTGCACTTTACAACATTTAGATTTAAACGTTAAATTTTTCACACTATTTTTCACAATTATACCGAAGACCTTCCAGCAATTACAAACCCAGTGCTTAATCCAGCCTTAATGCACTGTCAGCAGACATATGTGAGATTCGTGAGGAGTCAGTAACATTTGCTTCCTGTCAACATAATAAGTGTCTTTACAGTGGACGTGGAGCATGGAGCATTCAAGGACATTCCCTGCGTGGAGGACACTGGCTCGTTTGGACAAAGTGTTGGAGAGTTTACATTCCGCATGCTGGTGACATGAGAGTGACGCACGTAAGATGATGTTATGTTTTCCACTGACCATCACTTGTTCACACTCACTGAACTAAGATGGATGAAAAAGTAATGTCTGGCCATTGTTTTGTGGACCTCATTTAACTTCTAGCATGCAGCTACTTTTTGAAAAATAGCCGTGCTGCATGTTTATATCACCATAAAGCATCTTCACGAGGCAAAAGCTGAAATAAAACAAAAAAGCTTGGCTCAACTTGGACTGCCTGCTGCACGACCTACAGCACAGTAAATGTACAAAGTCAGCCAACAAAGCTTTCTGCCAGTTTCCTGAAATCAAACAGATAAACTCAGTTGTCACATCTTGTTTTTCACCTAAAAGTTTGGCTACTGGAAAGACCTTTCTAACTTTCGCTAACTTTCAGAAAGTGATTTACGCCTTTCATTGACTGCAATGCATTATTCACCGGAATCAGCCTGTCGTCCACAGTTTGTCCAAAACCATTCATTCATTTATAATATAGTCATATGATACATGCAAATTAAATGCTGCGCTGACTTCTAAATCATTTTATTAACAAAAATTTGACAGAGCCTGAGTTGCATGTTAACAACCAGAGTTTCTGTAATAATTTATGTTTAGATATAATGTTAAGAAATACTTTAAATTGTTCCCTAAATGGCCACACCTACACTTATGTCCACACCTACATAGTTTTATTCTAATCTATTATCAGGTTTTTGTATTTGCTCAGATCGTATGGACACACAGGAAAACAGCTTTAGCTTTGGCTAAAGATGTCAGCATGACAAGAGAAGACACACTGAATTACTTTGGCATTAGTATGGCCTTAGAGCAGGTGATAATGTCATGATATTACTTAATTTCTGGTTCTGGTTCTCCAATAATCTGCACCACAACTGTTGACAGCAACAGGCACAATGTTACCATCTGAAATTAAAAACTGCACAACCTTTTGCTGTGCACTCAGGTTTACCTGCTCATATATATATATTTTCATTTATTTTATTATTCCACAGGTGCACACACTCAGACTCTCTCCTTGCATTACCTGTTTGTCCGGTGACGTGCTCTTTCCCCTCTTCTTGACAGCGAATAATTTCCACAGCCGTTGCCACAAGAAGGTGGCCACCAAACACACACTCCCTAATATCCATAAATCTTTGTCCCTCAGGAAGTTCTCCATAATGGAAGTGCTCCCCTTCTTTGCACAGGCGGTTTGTCTTATCCCAGTGTCTCTGCAGCCTCAGATGTTGGGCGACAAGCTGCTGACATGGGCCAAGACAGTTGGCACTGATAAACCATCTGGCTCCTATATCTATGCATTGAATGTTCAAACAAAACTCTCTGCTGTCAAGCTGCCCACCCACCCAGCTTCCTCTCTGCCTCCCACCTCACGACCTAAAAGGAGAGAGCATGTGGTCTCTGAGGCGAGAGTGGGTGACAGGTGGTGTTGGGTTCAGGGTGTCGTTTCTGTACGCAGAATCCAATGCCTATTGAATCTCTAGTGGTGTCAGTGAGCCCCCTGTGGTATCCTTAAACTTCAGACGCAGCACTTCATCTATGAATGCATAGTCCACAAGTATATCTGTCAGCTTTGCCTCTCTGTACCTCACAAAAAAGGCATATGTGCAAGCATGTGCTGTTGTAGATGTTTGTTTTCAAGCATGCACGGTTGAAAACAAACACCTGCATGCATGCAGTGCTAAGTTTGTCTTTTCTGTGGCCACATACTGCTCAGGTTAAACCAAATACGGACTTGAGTTGATAACATTTCACTTTAATGTCAGTTAACTATAAGGAGCATGCAGCTGAGCAGAGCTCAACAAGAAGAAAAGAGATGCCGTTCCTCGTGCAGATTCAGTGCAGATATGTAGACAAACATATACAAATGCACTGCATTAGTGTTGTCAGCAGAGTGTCCTGCCTGTGTGACCACTGCAGTGTGACAGATCAGCTCCTTGCTGCCTTTACACATCCTTTAACAGTCCAAGTGATGGTTTCCTTTCATTTATAACCTCAGGGAATGTTGTTATTTTACTGAAGCTTTTTATCGTTTTCAAGATTTTATGTTTAACAGGTGGCATCAGACAAATTCTCCATAGATTCTTGATTGTGGTCTTTTTTCAGTACAACGCTCTAAAACAAGCAGCAGCTGAGCATTCAAGGGTCACAGAGATTAAAGAGCAAGACCCACAGGAAGACATATATTCCCCAGTGGGAATCTAAGAAGAACCCCTGCAAAGAGCAGAACAAGAGTGGAATGAAGCTGGTGGACCCTCTTGTAGAAGACGCTAGGGCAATCACAATAAATCATTTAGCAGACGCTTTTATGCAAAGCAACTTATGTACACTAGGGACACTTTTTGAGGTTCAGGGATACTTCAATGTGTAGCCAGGAGGACCAGGAGTCAAACCAATGACCCTGTGGTTTGTGAACTACTGCTCCACCAACTGAGCTACAGCAATACAGGAAATACAGAGTGCTAATGAAAGGAGCGTGGAGGAAAGAACGGAGACCAGAAATGCAGAAAAGAAGAGAGAACAGAAGGACAGGTGGTGCGGTAAAGGTGCAGCTGAAGTGACAGAGCAGAGCACTGGCTGCTATGATGGCTGAGGAGCTCAAATTACATACTGTATCCTGCCTCACATGTACCTAAAACACCACCTGGTGGACACTGAAGTCACCACAACGGAGTAGTAGTTGGACAAAGGTCATTGCTGCAGTATATACTGAGATCAAAGTGGCCTCAGGAGAGCACACACACAGTGGCTGCTCATGTCAGGTAAAGGTCTTATTTCATACGTTGTACATACAAGTTTAAGTATGTCAATTGTACATACATAAACTTGTATGTACAATTTACCCGTCATCGTCTAAGTTAAGAAGCAAGTACAATAAATGTTAAAGGTTCGTCATACAACAATCTCTGGAGTGAAGTATTTGCTGGGGCATCAGATTCGTCAGATTCGAGTAAGATCGCCTCTACATTAGTAAGAAACCGTCTCTACATGGGCTAAACACTACCCAGCAAATAATGTAAGGAGAAGTTGATCCAGACAGCTTGGAGAAAGGACAGGCAAAGCCAAGTCTCAAGGCCATGGAGAATGCTTTGCAAAATCTGACAGACAAAAGGAAGGCCAAGTTGGACCAAGTTGGCGAAACAAAAGACCAGGATGTGCTCTTTCGTGGAAGAGGACTGCTAGCATCTGCTTGGTGAGTTTTGTTGCATAAATACCTCACTCAAAGAAATATACCTTGAGCTTAAGCTCGAAGATGAAATGAATACCGATCAGCAAGGCTGGTTCAAACCAAGGTTAAATTCAGTGAGAAAACTTGTTGACAAGGTTGCACGTGGGTTAACAGAGGCACGTCAATGTCTTGAGGAAGCATGTAAGGCAAATAAAGGTGTTGCTCCTGAAGACAGTATGTCTGTGGTGTCCTAAAGTAGATCTAGGAAATCCAGAACAGGTTCTGTAGTATCTTCAGCTTTAAAGGCATGCCTTGAGGTTGAACTACAGAGAGCTAATCGATTAACAAAGGCAGAAGCATTAAGGTAAAGACACGCTCTAGAGCAGCGAGAAGCTAAGCTTAAGGCAGAAAGGGAGCAGCAAGAAGCGAGGAACAGAGCAGAGGAGGAAGAACTGGAAGTGAACGCTGCTCTTGCAGCTGCTAACGCACGAAGCCAGATCTTGTGGAAACATGAAGGCCTCGTTGCGTCATGTGGTCCGAATGTTAGCGATGAAAACTTAAATCCTAGTCAGGCACAGACAATATATGCTGGGGAGGAAGTACCTGTAGCTGTTGATGCGGCTGTACAGTTTGATGAAGCAAGACATCAAGCTGTCATCGGCTAAGTTGAGAAGCAAGTACAATAAATCTTCAATATTTGTCATTCAACGATCTCTGGAGTGAAGTATTTGCTAGAGCGTCAGATTCGAGTAAGATCGCCTCTACACATGGTAAGTAACTATAACTAAGCTGGAAAGTCTAAATACGATTTAATAGGAACTACTCCTTCTTCCTGTCATGTTGACTGTAAACCAGAGCCCTATAGAGAAAAGAGTTGCATCAAAAACAACAATGGGTCATTGTTGACCTTCTCAATGATCACCTGACACTTATAGATTCATAATGTCATGAAGTCTGGGAAGGTCGAGGAGAAGAAAGGTGCTGTAAGTGAATAAGAAAGAATCAGTCAGTCAGTGCTAGTATTATCCACGTGTACGAGTATGTAGCTGTGGCCACATTTATCAAGTCTATTTAGACTTCACTTTGTGTCATGCAACAATAAAAAGTTCATCAAAATAAATAATTATGGTTAGTATGAAGTAATTTTTACTATGTCATCTGGGTGGCACCATTTGTTGTAAATAAGAGCAGCAAGCTATCACACATCAGCCTTAAGTCTCCTTTTCTTCATCAGTCTCTGGTATCTGCTGGACCCATTTCATCTCCCTCTATATTTTCTGTGCAGTTTTAGTGTATTTTATTGTTAAGAACAAAGCAAATTCTAATTAGGTTTGGATTCTAAAGGAGACTAACAGTATCACCAATCACTGTTTTACAGGGCGACTGTGGCGCAGGAAGGTAGAGCGGTTATCCACCAATTTCACAGTTGTTGGTTCAATCCCCGGCTCCTCCGGTCACATGTCGAAGTGTCCTTGAGCAAGACACTGAACCCCAACTTAGTTGCTCCCGGTGAGTGTTGGCCAGCTGCATAGTAGCTCCCCTACTGGTGTATGAGTGTGTGTGTGATTGTGAGTGTGAATGGGTAAATAAGAAGCAGTGTAAAGCGCTTTGAGTGCCAATAGGTAGAAAAGCGCTATATAAGTGCAGACCATTTACCATTTAAAAAGAACTTATCCTTGTTCTTCTTATCTCTAGTTTAGTAATAATGAGATTTTGTAAGTCTTTACCAACTTCATGTGTTTTTTTAATTTTTTTTTGCGGGCACAGTTATGGTGTCTTCCATTACAAACTGAAGATCAGAAAACTTTACTCAGTATTAAAAATAAAATAAAAAATAACAGAAATGGGAAATAAATTAATCAAATTAAAAATAAATTAGAAGCAATAACGAGGAAATGTAGAGGGGAACGTCAGGGGACTCTGGGTAATACCGGAATTTGCTATCTAGGTAACTAGTTAGCAACTGGACATTAGCTTAGTTTCTGCAGGTATAGCTACTGAGGCTAATCTGTGAGTAATTCTTACAGACGGTGTCCAACCACGAATCACTCGGGGTGGTTGAAAATAACAATACAAAGCGAAAAAGGTGCTGTTTTAATGTCTGGAATATGACGGGGAGAACAGGGCACGGATTACAGAGGAGGAGGAGCAGAGGGAGACTGACTTCTTCAAGGTAAAGCTAATGTTAGTTAGATATAAGATAATCCATCATAATCCTTCAAAGTTAGCCATGTGTTATAATATGTTAATACTGATTAGGTTGTGTGGTTTTCACCTACTGTCTAAACTATAGCCTATAGGCTATAAGGATGTAACTATAGGTTACATCATTTTCAGTGGTGGTCTTTATATGTTTTTTATGCAGTTGGAGGCTGAAAATCTCAGGAAGCGTTACATTATTGTAGTTTGGAGCAGGTTGGACAGTAAGTGTTGGACAACCAAGGAATCCTGGACAAACACCTTTTTGCTTTTTAATCAGTCAAAGTCTAGGAAATTAGGCCCCATCAGCATAAAGTGTGTTTTCCTTGTTATTGTAAAACCCTGGTAAACAACGGCTAAATAGCCGCTAACCTCTGTAGAAGTATGAGGAGTTTCCCTGAATTTACAAAAAAATATACAGAAGATCTGAACAGTCCATTCATTTTCTGAATGAGCTGTTAAAGTGGCCCAGCCCTGTGTTACACCTGTTAGGGCACGCTGTTGCCATCCAGTTTTCTAGTTTTCCCTGCCAACAAGTGCTTAGATCAGAAACTGTTTATTTCAGTCCCCACAAATGATTGTGGCTCAGGTCAAACACTCAGAAGTACATGGCATGAGTCCCATATATCATTCTCATAAAGTGCAATGGTTAAAACAAAAATCTTCTTGTAAAGGACCTACAATTTTAGCAAATGGCCAATGCAAGATTGCCTGTGTGGACTGAATGAAATACGACAGCAGGGTAACAGAGTTAGGCAAAGTAAATGGAAAGACTTGGGTCAAGTGTGTCAGATTGTAAGAATATTCAGGCAACCCTAACTCTCCAAGACTGAGTGTAATATTTCTGTGTGTATGATAAGAGTGAGGCAGCGAGTGTTACCTGCTGGTTTCCTCCCTTGAGTTCCACATGTTTGAGCTCCCAGAAGCAACGCATCTTCTCCACCTTCTCCAGGTGCCGATAGAAGGCCAGTCTGCCCAGACGAAGGCTGTTGCTGCGGTTGCGAATTTCTTTAAGTCCCTCCATCTTCTCAGCTAAAGGAGACATGGGAATCGGTGGTGGCACCACTGATGGTGGGAGTTTTCCGTTGTTCTTGGCAGAAACTGAATCATTACAAAACGTCCTGTCTGATCTGCAATTACAACAACCTTTTGTGAGTCTGTATTCTACAAACATTAATTTTTCAGGACAATATATGATTAAATTCTACTGGTGGAATGAGGGGACAAAGCAATGACTGAACAGAGAATAGATTTTTGACACTTGTTAATCAGTGATGATACAAAATTCTCAATTAAAATCAGATTTATACCTTCGTAAATGTAATGCTATTATCTTCGTGTTTTGGAAGGCTGGTCTGGTCACTTGCATCACAGTGTACCTTGGGCTTCTGGAAAATTGTGGTAGCCATTTTTTAATTTATTAATTTATTCTCAAGTCAAGTCAAGTCAAGTCAAACTTTATTGTCAGTTCTTCCACATGTACAGTACATACATACAGGGAACTGAACAGCTAAACAATCATATATGCTTATCTGCTTTTAGTTAAATGGCTCTTGCAGCCCTACTAAAATCTCCTATTGTATGTAGTACATTTTTGAACACAACTGAAACAAAGTGGACACATTAGGAAGAAAATTTGCACTTTATTTTGTGTGATAGAAAACTGGATGTACTTTATTTATTGTGGACTTTATAGATTTGACTTGATCCCACTTGTAAGTTGCTTTGGATAAAAGTGTCTGCTAAATGACTAAATGTAAATAAACTCATTTTAAAGACATTACATTAAACTTAGAAAACAGATATGGACATTTTACACAATGTAGTGAAAGACTGCTTACATTGATAAAAAATTTAAAACAAAAGACACTGCTATTCACTTGCTATTTTAAGTAGGTATGCTAAAGGCATTGCTTGTCTAATTTGTTGCCCGACTGTAATCTACAGTGTTGAAATAGCAGTGCACTTCATATGCTTTGATCCAAATCTCCAGTGAGCAGCAGTATCTCAGTTCCAAATGAGATGACTGATCATGTGGTGGAGAAATCTGCCCTGATGCCTGCTGGAGACAGGTGGATTTCTGCTGATCACTGAAGATATTGATAACCGAAGATTGTAAATATCCTGCCGTTGCTTGAAAATAACAGAGGTCAGAGAGTAGCTGTAGTTTCAGCACGATGTGGTGCAGACTGTACTGTTTGTTGCAGCCAGGTTGTGTTCTTTAAAATCAGGGGCTTTCTCAGGGTCGGGTTTCAACCCCAGGGCTTAAACCAAAACAGTGCCAGGGATGCACCTGTCACTGTTCTTTAAGTTGGCCTACATTTAGTAATTTATTTACAATTGGCACATCTCTGAATTGTATTTCTAGCTTTTCCTCAGATATATTCACACACCCTATCAATTTAAACTGTCATTTAGAAGGTAATAAAACATATGGAATAGGGTAAAAGTTAATATGAATTCTGAGATCATTCCAAAATATTATAATTCTTAAGACAAAAACAATTTAAAAAAATCACTTGATAAACTCATAACTGAAGATAAGCATCAAAAAAATAAAGTGGTACATTTATTTTGTTTGGTAGAAAATTCTAATGAAATTATCATTGAACTTATCTCAACATTTATAATGTTGCAACTTATGTGCAGGAATCCTTCAATTTGTTAACATTGCTGACATTTTCTGGCACTTTTATCATGGATGGACCAAGGACCACAACTTTTGTCACTACTATACATATTTCTTGTTTAATAAAATTAAAAGCCACAATATGACCACAAAGAGCTTAACAACAGCCATAAATAATGCAACCTGACACCTGAAACTATCCAAAAGAGGGAGGTGCCCCAAATTGGACACAAAATGTCAAAAACATTTACAAAGGATGACCACCTAACAGACACAGAACTTAAAAAAAATAAAATTACAACAAACAGGCTCAAATTATGACAAAGAATCCCTGTGTATGCCCAGGGACCCATTTTCTCATAATATGACTAATCATAACTTTGGAGTAATGTAGCACTTCACAATATCACAATAACTGTGATATCTAAGCTGATATCTTTGGTAATAGCAACCAAATCTTATTTTTAGTTGTTTTTGGTTATTTATTGTTTTTGTGAGGAATATAATTAATGGATAATTTCCAAGTATAAAAAAAGTTTGTAACTCTAATCATACAAACAGGATGTTGTAGTGCAACATCACATATTTCATTGATTTTGCTATTTTTAATTAACATATGTTAAATGTCAACATACCTTTATTATTTTATTTGAAAACATAATCCAGTGGCTATTGTGTTCCCACACTGGTTTATTTACATTTGCAATTTTATAAAAAAGATAATTCTTAGCAGAGTTGTACGATATTCTCTTCAAGGTTTTTAGAAAACAAGTCCAGGTATTGGTATTACTCCATTGCACTGGCTACTTTTTCTACCACTTACTATGAGATGCGACAGTTCTCTGAGCTGAGCAATCACTTAGCGTGTTCTTTAGATTAGTAGTTTTGACTATCTTTCCAAGGAGCCCTCTGTTTCGACTGTATCGGCTGACCCTGGGTTATAAACTTTGAAGAGTTTTATTTTAGGTGGTCCACAGAACAGGTCAGGGGTCGACGGCCCCTTGTGAAAACCATTAGGAGGCAGGAGATGTCACAGAACTTGTTTCCAGGCAGCCAGGAATTACGGCTCAATAGATTGCTTTACGTTGTGGTCACATTGACAGTGTAAGAGTATTGTTAATGTTATGTATTTTATGTGCGCATCTGTACTAGCAGAGAGTGTGTGTGTGTCACTGTCCAAGCAATGCGGTCGTTTGTGTATATTTATTTTGCTTGGCGGCCCTCGATAATTTGTGTCTATAAAGCAGCAGGGGGTTCCTATCTGTCCTCTCCATCATAAGCCTTCCATGTAACTGATAGTAAGAACTTCATATGTCTCATAACTCTTAAAGTAGCAATGAATCATGAAGACCCTGAGGACTGTGTGTATCCATGGGTGTATGTTAAGCCGATTAAAGACCAAGAGGAAAAAAGAGGGATGGTTTGCATCATTCACAAAAGTCTGAGGGATAATAAATAAATTCCAAATCCAAAGTCTGAGGGATAATAAATAAAATAAACAATATGCATGATAAGTGTTGATCATGACAGTTATGCTGTTAGGCGTAGACACTACTGGCATGTTGGACTGTTGTAGAATTATTGGTCTATGCTCAGGACTGGGAGCACACCGCAACAAAGTCTATACATAGCTGTGGGTTTATTATAACAGGCTAATTGTACAAAGTACAAAGCTGTGGACAATGGACGATGTTAAAAACGGAGATGCAATGAAAGACTGTAGCAACAGGTGACAGTACTACTCTGCTCTGTGTCGCTGTGTTTTCAAGGGATTAGGACATGAAAGGTGCTGGGGCAATAAATTGTGTGATAATACAACACCAAACAAATGTGCTCTACAGTACAGTGTAAAAACACCCACATCTAACAGAAGAACAATGGGTCAAAACGCCTTTATTTAACGTAAAGAGGAGATTTTATTTTCAATAACAAATCAAAATTTTACAAACACAATTAATCTGTTAAATTTAAAATAGCACAAATCTTGTTTTAGAGGTTTTTAACCCAGTTTGGTTCAAAGATTGGATCTGATTTTGTACAACTCTAAGCTGCTGAATTTACACATTGTAAGTTGTGTATTTAACATGTAGAAATAGAAATGAAGCAAGCAGTTACAGAACCTTATGCAATGGTGCTATTTCTTGATTATTGACAGCTGTTTGCACTGAGTGCTTTGCTCTCCACTCTTGTTTGTGTTAGAAGCTGTCTTTGCATGTTACAAGGTAAAAAAATGAAAAGTAAAACTCCTACAAAGAATTTAAATTTCTCTGCCTTTATGTGACCTAGTGTGGAAAAACCTGACCTTAATCATGTACAGTCACAGTTTAGTTCTCCTCAGCCAATGTTTTGACACAAGTCTGAAATCAAAATCTAGAAAACATCTCAGCTTCTGTTTTGTGTATCTGCTGCTAGGTAAACAGACATTTTAGTCGCTCTCAGCTAAGATAACATTTAAAGGCGAGGGGAGACACTAAGTCAGCCATATGTGTGTTTGGTTGTGTTGTGTGCATGCATTTATGTATGTAGCACATGCGTATGTACATGGTGCAGAAACAGCAACATGCAATAAGGGGCTTTAGTAAGTATCAGAGAAGGACAAAGGGTCTAGTTCCAGATGCCTTAGTATGAGGGGTATTAGGGTGCTATCTCACTCTTGGGGACTCTCCTGTCCTGGTTTAGTTGCTGCATGGAAACAACCATCAAAGCTCATAAACCACAGGAATGTGTGTGTGTGCATGGAGATGAGAATAGAATAATAATCACTCAGCCAAATATGTCTTTTATCACATCTCAAGTAAAGAAGAAAAAATCAAATTAAATATTAAAAGCATGTTCACAAACACTGTAAAGGAGGTCCCTCTGCTGAAGTACACACTGTCCAACTGCAAACACTCCTCCTTTGAGAGATACACAAGTGAGTGCAGCCACTTTCCAAATTAATAGGCGTTGAATTAAAGGCGTTGACTGGCCGACATGATAATATCAAGTGATCAACGGGTTTATTTTTCCTCATTCTAAACTGGACATTCCCTTCTTTCTAGGCTGGCAGCTCGCCGTGACTTTCATCCTGGCTAAAGTCACATATCATCGCTATCATCGCCATTGCTCTCTGGAGTGCCCAAAGCAAATAGTTGGACTGAGGATGTTCTCCCAATTTGTTATAGAACGCAGATGGTCCTGAAATTAAAAAGTCTCACATACAGTACACACACACACTTGCACAGAGCACACAGCTACTCCCTATAGGCTTCTCAGAAAAAGCACAGTCCTGTACAGTCATTCCATTGCTATCATACATATATTCTGTAGATTATACAAAGACATACATACTCATTTATGGCCCATAAGGCATATTCAGTTGGCCGTCCAGTCTTTCACACCGACAACAACTCAGCAACCTCTGCAGTGGAGTGTAACTGTAGAACATCTACCACATTTTCCATTTCGCCAAGAACAAGGCAGGGCCCTTATTTTAGTCTGCAGCAGATGGAGTTGTATTCTGTTTTGCTGCAAAATTATGAATACATCAGCACTTAACTCAGTAACCTTAATAAAGAGGTCTCTTTGGGGGACTTTAAGAATTGAAGTACCGAGTTAATGTTTTTATATTTTCTTAGTTTTAAAGAGAAATTCAACATGTTTGAACTGCATGTGTAGAAAAGTTTTTCTTAAGTCAAATATTACTTCTAACCAAGCCTGGGTAAAGTGTAAATGTATGCTAAATAAATCAATGTGCTGGCTAACTCGACAAGTGTCACCTTGGTATGAACGTAACTGACACCACAAGAAAAGAGGTGTTAGAATTTAAAACATGGTCAATATGCAGGTTTGAAATTGCTTTGCATTTCTGAAGAATACCAAAAACATTCAATGTTGGTCAGCAGTTGAGGAACAGAGTTTGTCATGTCATAACATCACAGTAGCTGGACTTTGATGTTTTATGTTCATTTAATTCTAACGAGAGGTAAACTACATCCTCTGGAAACTCACCCTTGGTAGTTGGGGACATTTCCAATCACCAAAATTGTCTTCTCCTTTCCTCCCATGTCTCTCATTGGTGTGATGGAGTCTGTCTTTCCAATTTTCTCCTCTGCTGGTTTATGTTTTTTGTGTCCTGGTGCCAGATGCTGTCTTCCACCCTACACACACCGGGCAGCTATGGTATGGATTGATCCAACTCGACCAACACACACCTCAGATGGTGCAGCTCAGTGGGAAGCTCTGGCTACTCGTTGCTCTATGCACTGGGAGCCAAAGACGGCCACGGATAAGCACCACAGTGACGGGGAGAGGGGGGGGGGTGGGAGTGTTTGGAAGGAGGGTGGGGTGGTCTGTTCTGGGACCCGGTGAAGGAAGTGCTCCAGAGAATGTGGCTTGTTATAATGGAACGAGTGGAATGTCAGTGCCAAGTAGAGGGATGATAGACTGAAGAGAGGGAGTTGGAGCGGGGGAAGTTAGGGAAGGAAAATTACAGATTGGGGTTTTAAAAATTGTTTTTTTCCTTGTTTTAACATTTCCTCAATCATTGTGGGATTAATGTACAGGGTTGACTAACGCAGTCTATGATAGGAAGACCCAATGAAATTATCTTGTTAAATGAAACTTTTCTTTTCATGTTTATCAGCCTTTCACCAAATTGTCTCATTAGCATCTGTTTTATTTAGCACGGTCACCTGTTCTCCTGACCTTTCCATTAGTGCGCTCAGTCTTTAGTATTCAGTCCTGACACTGAATCCGCATTCAGTCTTCTGTCACCCTCCTGTCCCCCTGAATCCAGTGTCTGTGCTAATTGGCTACACTGGTGCCTTATGCTGTAGGGTTTAAGAGTGCTTTAAATCAGTCCAAAGTGTCGCCCTAAGCCAAATGTTTGTATTACACTTGTGCTATATTTAACCTACACTTGATTAGATTATCTTGGGACAATAGTGGTCTTTGCTACAGGAAGTATGACAACACAGAAGTGTCACACTCTGGGTGTACCCCTGTCTATGTTGTAGATCATGTGTGTATTTCACAGCATAACTCACCATCAGTATTATAAACATGATCGCAGCGAGACAAGTTGGACTGCTCAAAGCTGCAGCCTCCACAAATGCCTGAAACTCAGAGTGAGACCACCAGAACAATGATGAAACCTTTATCTGTGAAGCCAAGAGCCTAAGCACACAGGATGCTGGGTAAATTTGAATTTGATGCCGGTAACACATCTCCAAAAAGTGTGGACAGTGTCATCTAAAGACAGGAAACTTTGTGCAATGCTAATTGGTTCATTGCCAACAGTTCAGTATGATTGGTTATAAATTGAACATTTCAGAGAGAGAGATAGTTAATGCAGTTTGTTGCTGGATCCACAAATAAGTTAGAAAAGGGTGCTTTTTTTTGCATTACACAACATTTCTATTACGTAGCCTCTGTCCAGTCCATGTTCAGTTCTATTAGAATTAATTCAACTTTATTTATAAAGTGCCAATTCACAAAGAAATAATCTCAAGACTAATATGTTGCTAGCATTAAATTCAAAATGGGAAAATATATTTCAAAGTTGCTGTTTCAACATTCAATGTTTTGTCTTTTTTTTATTTACCCTCAAAAACAGCTTTCAAATTATTTTCAAATCATTGAATCCTCTTCGTATTTTGTACATTGACAGTGATGCAGGAGTTAACTGGTAAACAGCTGCTCTCTGACCTGACCATCTAACACCTCTTCACCCGCCACAGTCTGATTTTAAACTGGGTCATTCAAGTCTGCTGTTACCATATGTCGAGAAAACATCTGTTATTCACTTAAAATATAACCCATGACACACCTCTCTGGCAAAGAAAAAAATGAACTGAAACAAAATAATATTTTTAAATAGATTTTCTTAAAAGTTGTCAAACGTGTACGATTATCTGTATTATACTTCAGTAGATTTTTTTATTAAACATTTGCATTACCCTAACCCACATTCTATGCATTTGTTTTAGACAACATATTCAAATATATGAAAAATGTCTATTTATATGCGCAATAATGTAAAGCATTAAAACAAGCAATTGAAGACAGATTAATTTACACAAATGACTCATATTTTTGACATTTAAGGGAAAGTGCTGTGGTTCACGGCCAGGTCAGTTTTAGGAGGTGCGTTTACTTTGAGGTACTTTCAGGTCAGTTTACTGTGTAAACCGGCATCAATGCAGTAGTTTTAAAGACATCGCTGCGTGAGTTCTGTAAAGAACAAAATAAAAAACACACACTGCGGAGGCTGACGAGACCAACTGTGACCAACTTGACATGGATTTCCAGGGGGGTGGGAGGTTTTTAATCTTACCTGGAATCTCAATCAGGAGGGCAGAATCCTTGATGATCTCTGATAAGGTCACAGCTGTGGGGACACACAATGAAGATGGCATGTGCCTCCAGAGGCTTCGTTCCTCGACTGATGGTCTAGAGGACACTCGTGTTTGCCTTGACCTAAAGTGCATTCATGGAGGATTGGTAATGGTTGTTACAGTAAAAATGACATGAGCTCATGTCTACAAACCTGCAGCTCATTTATAGTTCTGCTGCCCAGTTACAGTCAAGTGATAATGCAGTGGTAAATAAATTGAGTAAAGCGGTAAAAAACTTTAACAGAACCTATCCCAGAGTTTCCTGGAGCAACATATGTTCATCCAGTACAACAGTTGCTAGACTGCAAGTTTATTTATCAAATACTGACCTGCAATGCCTGGCATGACATTATTGAGTGATAAAGAACCCACTAATGCTTGATCGTAAAGTAGTGTGTATTCCCTTTTTTGGTAACTTTATATGTACTGCATATTTTTACTCATGGGTTTTCTTGTGTATTTTGGCTTCAACTACTTTTATGCTGCACAGAGCATCGTCTGGCTAAACTGTCAGTCATACAGCAAAAACTACAGTATTATGTCCACCTAACAAATATCAGAGGTGGTAGGCTTAAATAAGAGAAGTTCCTCTCTGTGCAGTGCAGGAAAGTTCAACAGTTGTACTGCATTAGACAGCATGGGTTTTGGCAAATTGTACCTAATAAATTGTACCTAATTTAAAAAAGAGATGTTTTAAATATGTTGTCGTATTTACATAGTATTTTAGAAGCTTCCTCCCATGCTCTAAATGATAGAAAATGGAAACTCTACACAGGTGAAAGACTTCAAATTATGGTTACTATGACTGTAGACAGACTAATGTATGTAATTCTCATTCATATCTTTATTTTGTGGTCACAGTGTGAAAAACACTCATGTCCTGCTTAAATGTGTGTTGTAGTGCTCTTCATGTATGCCTTGTCTGGTGTACTGTCTCCTAATGAGACACTTCAGTCTGTATTATTGCTTGCCAAAACTTACATGACAACTTGGAAATTTTCTAAATGCTGAGTTCAGGACAATATAAACATCCTGCTGCAGGATAGTACAGACATTTAATTTACCCTGGAGCTGAACTGAAAATGACGCTCAGCTTTGCACAAGACACCTTCTGTAGCATCAACATCACATTTACATGTAGCTAATTTGGTACATAAGAACTTGCGCTCAAGAAAATCTCTTTGACAGATGTGTAAGTGCTTAGCTAAGGGAGATCTGAGGAATGCAGAAATGACCGATACACACTGTTCATCTTCTGGTGGTTCAAATTAGGCTGATGGATTCCTCCAGAATCTGTATCCAATGTGTAGCACCTTATTTAATTGCATGTAAGCAGAATATTAACTATAGAGTCATGCGTTAAGATAGGCTCAGTATTGTGATCATCAGCCAAACACGGTATCAGTCATTAGTCATGAGCTATTCTCCAGTACAGCATCTTTTTAGTCAGATACAGTGAAGCACATGTTTCCTGTGTGGAGATATAGACGCTACACTTGCGAATGTGCATGTTCATTTAACAAAACAGGGATGAATTAAAACACAAGTATCATGCAACTCTGTAACATTTACTAAAGGGCTTAATTTCCTTATTATAGCAGCAGAAAGTAGACTGACAACTTCTAACAAACCAATTGCACTACCAGCCTAGCACCACATGGCAGACAAACAAAAATAGCAACCTTAACCCCCACATAGGTTGTTTGCCCCTACCCTCTCATGCCACACCATTTGTTGAAATGGTGCCCCCTCTGGGGGAGGCAGGTGTCAAACTGTGACAGGCACGAAAATGACAGTTATCTCCACTTATGATGGCACCAAATGTCACAGGGTTTTGCCCTAAACACCCAAAAATGTGCAAATAAAACTGTGTGAATGTAGATGTCATTGTCAGGTTAGGGTTACTGTGGGTACTAAATAAACCTGGTCATAAACCTGGTCATTTGTTCTCATGGTCATCTCATCATCTCATGTTTTCATAACCTATGCGACCTTTTACAGCAAAGCAACAGTTGTTTCACACCGGCCCTCATCCTCCTGCTGTCAAACTTCCGTGTGTCCTTAAACTGGGTATTCTCTCCAGCCGCTACACATCTCCCCATGGTAATATTTTTATGTTGGTCACTTATGGGTGCTTGAACAAACCACTTATGTTTTATATTTTACAGGAGGACAGTGTCCTGGGGAAGAAAGTTAAACATCCAGTAGCTGAAGTGACACTTTATATATGTGAGGGAATTGTGTGTCCCAACATTTTGATTTTAGTTTTCCACCTCCTAGTGTCCAGAAGCTGTGTGTCTGGACAGTACATGAATGTGCTTGTGTCTCTTTAGGGTCGTTGGTCCATAGTTACGCTGTGTGTGTATTAACATAGGATTGCATGGAGTGAATTACTTAAGTGGTGGAAAACAATTACTTCTCATAAGGAATCACAAAACATCACCTGTTTCAAGCACGGATTTGGCTCATTTTCCCTAACTTACCAAAACACAATATTTCTTAAAAATCTGAAAGTTGGAAAAGGTATAATTTTTAAATTGTTACTATACTTTTCACTGCTAAATAATGAATTTGATTCATTATACTGTACTTATAATAGTCAGTAATTTTAATCTAAGGGGTTATATGTATGCGTAGGATAGTGATATCATCACAGCTCTTTCCTGATTGGTCAAACTAATCTCCCCTGCTCTGAGACTGATATAGATCTTCATGTTAAGATAAAAGAGAAAATGTAGGTTCTATCCAGGAGTTCTATTGTGGATGGGTTAGTGTCTCAATGTTTTCCCTGCTGTGGCCTCTTGGTTCGTGGCAGCCGCAGCCCAGCAAGCTGGTCTTAGGGGATACAGGTTTTTTTTTGTTTTGTAATTTATTTTCCAAGAGAACGAGATCACTTAAGCTGTGGCCCCCGAGAGTTTATAACTGTTTAACTGTGGGTCTGAGGCATTACTAGAGTGATCCACATGTGCTTTCTAAAGGACAAAGGTAAAGTGAGGTAAACAGCCTTAAATACCCCCTCACACACACACCCATGTTTGTCACCGGACGCTTTTATGCGACTTTATACCTCAAAACATTTAATCTCATAAAGAACTCAAATAACGATAAGATTTATGATGAGACAGATACTGAGCCAACAAGGCCTCTCTCTCCACATGTTGAACATACTGAACCAAGAAGTGTGTCACCCATCGAATTGTAGGTCACAGTCTGTTATCCTGGAGAAAACAAGGGTTGCCATCCCAACAAGTTCACAACATTAGTTGTTATCGCTCTCAGTGACAGCAAATAAGTCTTTAGTTATTCCTGAATCTGTGCAGTAGCATACCCCATTGGGTTTAAAGGTATGTAATTCAAGTTGTAATTCAAGTATTGTGCTATAGTAGTTGCTTCAAATGTACAAGGAGCCCTTTAAGAAATCAATGTATGTGACTTCAAGGAGCTTTGCCAAGTCTTAGGGAACAAATACTTCGGACAGAAACAGGAGCTTATTATGTAAAATCACACACAGTATCAAATGTTTAGTTTTTGTTATGTATTGGGTACAGGGTAACTACTCCTAACTACACCTGGATGCAACAATATACAAGGCTGTTCTTGAAATAGTGTAATATTAGAACTGAACACACGCACACACGTTTGGCTTTCCCCACTTGTTGTGCACATGTGGAGGTGTCAGAGATGATGACCAATTTTCAGGGACAGGCTTGTAAGAATAAACTAGTTCTCAGTTGTTGGATGTTTCAGAGTTAGTGTGGCAGGTTTAGAATAATTTGATTTATTCATGTCTGGACTGAAAATGGGACTATAATTCACCCTCTAGTGGAAGAGTGGTTGACTGGTTGACTCAATGTTTGCATGTGCAGTGATGATGTTCAATTCATATGAAGGTTTTGGGTCACATCAGCTGTCAAGGCCCCGATAATAAGAGTTAAAGGAAAATAAGGATTTTATAAAAAATAACTTTATTCTCAGATTTTTTTACTTACTTTATTCATGCAAAGTGGTTTAACACTAATGACATGTACAGTTTAACCAGTTTAGTTAAATACAAAAGGGGTTAAACACAGGTACAAGTTTTGGCATTTTTGCCAAACCTCAAACCTGAGTTCCTGCTCAGAAGTCAGACTGTGGCGCAGGAAGGTAGAGCGGTTGTCCACCAATCTCACAGTTGTTGGTTCAATCCCCGGCTCCTCCGGTCACATGTCGAAGTGTCCTTGAGCAAGACACTGAACCCCAACTTAGTTGCTCCTGGTGAGTGTTGGCCAGCTGCAGAGCAGCTCCCCCACCAGTGTATGAATGTGTGTGTGATTGTGAGTGTGAATGGGTGAATAAGAAGCAGTGTAAAGCGCTTTGAGTGCCAATAGGTAGAAAAGCGCTATATAAGTGCAGACCATTTACCATTTAACTCAGGTAAGAGACACAAAATTACCACAATCAGACAAAATGGCAACCATAAACCACACAAAATGAACACAAGAGATGCAAGCACAATAAATATATGCAGAATGATGACAATCAGTTAGAAAATGAACAAAAGAGACAGATTACCACAAGAGATGAAAAATTGCTACAATTGTAAAAATACCAACAACAGATTTTAAAAAATTGACCACAGGCACAATAATAGACACAAAATGACCACAACAGTTTTTAAAATAACAGAACATGCACACAATGACCACAAAGTTACCACTAATGATGCAAATGCATTTATTTTATGTCTTTGGTCAGGAGGTTCTGGACAGGAGCAGTGGGTGAAGGTCCTTTTGTCTCATAATCGGTTCGTTATCATACTGTCACCAAAAAATAAATAAAAATTAACAACTCTGGTATGAGGAAGAAAGACTGAAGTCCATAGGGGGACAAGCTATAGGATGGTGGTTATGTAATAAAGCTATGAGTCAAATGTTTTTTATGCCTCATTGGTTTTCAAAGCCCTGCTAGGGCCTCAGAGATGGGTGGAGACAAGATATAATCTCCACTGAGTAAATCACACAGACGCACCTTCTACACAGTGTCTCCACAGAGTGACCTTTGCTCTGTCTGTTCACGGTTTTTAAAAAGAAACTCCTGTTAGGCCTTAATGAGAAATCTGCAACTGCAGATAAATAGAAAATATCAATACACAGAGAGGAAACATTAGAGCTTGAGTTGAGCTTTAGTTTAGAATTTTAAGGTGATGGTGAATTACCTGTTTTGCATAATTCCATTGGTAGCTTAAGCTGTTCAACTATTAAATGATTAAAAGATAAAAAGCACAAATGAGGTTTCACTTGACTCAGATTTGTGAGAAAACACCCAGCAGGGTTAAGTAAAGCAGACACAAAATTTCTTTTGTTTATTGGACCTGAGGACAGTAAAGTAAACTTGACTTATACTTCTCACCCACTGCAGTGTAAGATCCAACAGTACTGCTGTCTGTGGAAACCTCAGCATCCCATTTAAGTTTGACCAAATAATTTTTTGAGATAAGTTACAGTTTCTTGATTCTGCAAACTGCTGTTGTGAATTTACTGTCCCTTTATAACATTTTCTTTCTCATTTGCCTGATTTCACTTTTCATGAGTTTGTTTATTATTTGAGATTTTTTTTCGTTTGTTTCCAAAAGTATGAGGCATGGATGGATCCCCGTTAGCTTACCGTGATAGGTCACATGTACAGTCCCCTACAAAAGATGTAACTTGACAGAAGCCCTGTCCTCAGCATACACACACACACACACACACACACACACACACACGTGTTGGGGTCTCACCTGTAGGACACTGACCTATTATAATATTTGACGGTTTCTTGGAAAATAAATTTTAAAAGATCAAGTTTTCTCCAACAGACAGACGTAACCTGTGAAATGCAAAATGAATAATAAAGGAGATGATAAATAAACAGAATAAACAGTGAGTGTGTGAGTGTTCAGACATGGCTGAGTGTGGGGCTCTGCTGGGTTTGGACCCATGCTTTGTAGGATCTGCTTCTATCCACGCACGATTTGTTTGGACAGAAACATAAAAACAGAAACTGTTCCAGTTCTGATGCCCCTGCTCGTTTTGAACGTTGTCACTTCCTGTCTTTTATTACAATAACTGCGTGTGTTTGTGTCAGCAGCCGGTGACTTATCGCGCAGTCACGCGTCCCTCCCACCAACACGGTGTGTGTTCTCTATAAACGAGCATTGAGGACTCCATCCAGCCTGACCTGGACTTTCCCTAGATTCCACCTTTTCCTTTGTTTTTCCAAACGCAGAGTGTGAGCGGGCAAAGCGTGTCTGGGGCTCTGCACGAGGACAGTCGGGTAACGTAAGCGTGTACCGACAGACACATCGGTTTGGTTCTTGTTTGTGCACAGTTGAAATTATGGCTCTTTATTTTGGGTAGATCTCAGCCTCAGTGTTTCCTGCTGCTGTGACGGACTCGTACAAATGTTAACGCAGATTTTGTTGTGAAATGACCCGGAAAAGGTGCAATGTTCGGGGACAGACGGTTTCTAATTTAATGTGTGGGTGGACATTTTTCAGACAAGTAAAGTCCAGACCCAAACTGGGACATTGTTATTACATCATAGTCCACTGGGAGTCCCCCAGGGCTCGTTAACTCCCTGGTTCCCAACCCGCGGTCCGCGCCCTATCGGGGGTGCGCAGGAGGAGGGACGTCGGTCTAGAGCTTTTCAGCCCAGGAGTTTGGTGAGGAGCAGCTCGGTATTAGAACATCAAGTGTGTGATAGGCCCACCCGTGTCACATAACGCAGGCCACACGGGGACCTACAGGTTTTTAGAAGTAACTTAATGAAAAGGTCACCTGACAGTCTTTGCTGTCTTCTGATAATCGGGAGCGCACAGACCTGCCAATCCGCAGTCACAGCAGCTAGCTCAGTATTTGTTAATAGAAAAGGTATTTCCTCTCTTTCATTTGTCTGTGCTGCTAGTTCTATTTGATACTGTTTCTGTTGCATTCAGGGACACTACAGAGTGTAGGTCATCTGTGTTTTAGAAATTACCTGTCCTTTTCCTGACTTACAAGTTAAATTTAAAATTTGATGTTTACGAATGTATTTACTGTCAATAATTGTGTTTAAATTTTGCTTATTAAGTTTGTTTTCATCATTAAAATAACTCATCTCCATCAGTGAAGACATTCAAACCAATGCATGTGTGTAAACAACTGCACTTTATTAGGTGGTCTAAATAGTGCTTGGCTGGTGGATTTTAATTGTGGGCCAAAAAGGTGGGGGGATGAGATTTTGGGAGCCACTGCCCTGTGTACATCGATTTGGCATGAGTTTTACGCCAGATCCCTTCCTGCCGCAATCCTCCCATTTGTCCGCGCTTGGGCTGGGCCACACCTGGTGGGGTGGAATTCTAGCCCACAGCCTTCTGCATCCCAACCCAATGCTCTGCCACTGAACCAACAGTCCCTGTGTATGCTTTGGAATTTTTTCTAAAATGTTTTTTGCTCCTTGCAGGTGAACCACACACTTTCAGTCATGGCCGTCAGCTCAAACACAAGTTTTTCCTTGGACCTGTTCAACATTCTAAGCCAAATACAACCCTCTGGGAACATCTTCTTCTCTCCGCTGAGCATCTGTTCATCCCTGGCCATGGTTTACTTGGGAGCTAAAGGAGACACTGCTGCTCAGATGGCAAAGGTCAGCAGCACACTCTGTCTCTGTCGATGGTCTGCTAATTTGGCTTAATGTTGCTTCACACTCACTCACTCACACACACAAAGTGCTCACAACACCCACAGGGAACAACTTGGGGTTTAGTGTCTTGCTCAAGGACACTTGGAGGGACCAGGAGTTAAACTACTGGCTCTGTGGTCCGTGGATGACTGCCTTACCAACTGAGTTATTACATGCACCTTCTCCATCAATATTCATCCCTGCTCAGCTTCCAAGCTGCTTTCATGCACTAAAACATATGACTCAGTTTGGCTGGTTTTAGTATCACTGCCAGCATCTTGCGAGGCCTGAAGTGAAATACCCTTAGCCCAGGTGTGCATGCAGACTAAAAGGTGTGGTCTGGGAGCAGCATGGAATAAATGTAATGACAGCTGTACTTTGACCTCAACAAAGGAACAAGGTATGTGCTGTTTGCTAAAGCAGAAGATTGTAAAACTGCCATTGACAGAGGCTCCAGTTTATCAAAAAGGCTGAAGTATCGTGATACAGTAAATGTACTTACTTACCATCTCATGGTTTCACATGAAGTTATTGTGAAAAATTTAAAGTAACTAGATGTTCAAGTTTCTTTTTCATACTTATTTTCTAAATTTTCTATCCCACTCCAAAATTCTACACAGGCCCTGTCGTTCAGTGAAGGTTGTGCCATCCACACAGACTTCCAGAAGCTAAACGCTGACATCAACTCACCATCTGTATCATACACACTCAAACTAGCCAATCGTCTTTATGGAGAAAACACTGCCAACTTCCTCCAGGTAAGTTTTCACTCATCACAAAAAATGCTTTGACAGGATGAGTAACTTTTTAGGGCTGCCCTGATGAGATTTCTGCCCTTCTGAAGTCTTTTCTCAAAGGCACACAAAAATACTACCAGGCAGACCTGAAGACTGTTGATTTCATTGGGGCTCCGGAGGCAAGCAGAGTGGAGATCAACAGTTGGGTTGAACAGCAGACAGAAAGTGAGCATTTAGAGCCTAAATGGAGACAAAGTGAAGCCCTAGAGGTACAGCAACAGTCAGTCCACAGTGTCCTTTGTAAATTAGTGTTCACTGGTTGCCGTTTTCTTTCAGATAAGATTAAAGATCTTCTGAAGTCGGGAACTGTCACACCAATGACGAGATTGGCTCTGGTTAATGCCATTTATTTCAAAGGAAACTGGCTTAACCGCTTTGATGAAGCAAATACCAAAGAGATGCCCTTTAAAGTGAACAAGGTGAAAACTAAGCTCAAGTTGAAAAAACGGAAATCTTTGTTTAGCTTGAGAAGATATGGAGCTAATCTTTAAACTTGAACAAACTGTCTGTCTTGTGTGTGTCAGAATGAGACCAAGCAAGTCCAGATGATGTTCCTTATGAAGAAGCTGCCTTACAACTACATCCCTGACCATGGCCTGCAGATCCTGGAGTTGCCATATGTGGATGAGGAGCTCAGCATGTTCATCCTGTTGCCTGAGGAGGCCACAGATGGCTCTGACCCTCTGCTGAAGGTACACAACCTAGAACCTCCAAAAAAAGGTTTTCCTGGCGCACTTTGATTCCTTCTTTGAGTTTACAAGCTGAGGGCCAATCCATATGTTTGTAACAAAGAGTCACGCTGAATATAGCATCAGCATAGTATACAACAGCGGCGTGATGGTGACACGGGTGATGTAATCCCTGGTTTCTCTAATAGTCTTCTAAGAAGTCACATCCTGGTTAGCCTCCATTCCATCAGTGTCAGTACTTTTAGTGCATTTCTGTCGTTGTTCTTTGTTTCTTTAATTAGTCCAAGGCAAATCACCAACCACTAAAACACAAGATATTAGAAGTGGAAAGCTTAAAGTTAAACAGTTTTTAGCCAATGAAGATCTGCAGCTCACATGAAACAACTAAAGGTGCAGAAGAGCATTATCGTAACATGCATAAACCATTTGCTCTTGCAAAAACAGAGCATCCCCATAAGTAATAACGTACATAATTATAATAACTTTCTGCATTTTTCTAACATTCTTTTACATTTAATTTAAGATGAACCACTACATTGAAAACATTAGTGAAGCAGCTCAATTGATCATAACTGAATTTGACAGACACCTCCTGAGATGATGCTTAAGATGAGCTGATAAGTATATGATGTATGTGATCTGTTTCAGCTGGAGAAGGAGCTAACTCAGGAAAGGCTGGATGAATGGATCAATAGAGAAAACATGGATATCCATTCAGAAGTTCACATACACCTGCCAAGGTTCAAGCTGGAGGAGGACTACGAGCTCAATGAGCCCCTGGCTAAACTGGGCATGACAGATGTATTCTGTGGAGCAAAGGCCGACCTTTCAGGCATGAATGGCCAAAAAGGGCTCTTCCTGTCTACAGTGGCCCACAAGGCATTTGTGGAGGTTAATGAAGAGGGCACGGAGGCAGCTGCAGCCACAGCTGGCATGATAGCTTTCTGTATGCTGAGGGAGGAGCACTTCACTGCAGACCACCCCTTCCTCTTCTTCATCAGGCATAATAAGACCAAGTCCATCCTCTTCCTCGGCAGGTTCTCGTCTCCCCAGTAGACAGAACCAAGAGGATGTGGGGCCACTGCAAAAAAAAAAACAAACAAAAAACATGTTAAAGCTCTTGAAAAAAGAATGCTTTATTTGTGTTATTTTTATAATTAAAGAATGTTTGTGCAATGAAATCATAGATTTAGCTATTTAAATTTATTGAAGAGCTCTGATTATTTTGATTCAGCCAGTAGGTTGTTGGTTTGCTACTAATAAAGCTAAATTTAAAATTCAACTGCCACTATATTTTGACTGATTAAACAACTGATTTTGGTTTATTGTGGAATATGTAGTTTTTAAACATACCATTGTCATTAGGACTATTTTCACAGTATGTGTTTGTTTCATACGGTTTGTTACTGTATATTTATTTAATGCACCAGTAGAAAACAAAAATGTGGAAGTTAAACACTGACACTGCCCATATAAACTTCAGATACGGCATTCAAGAGAATGTCATGAGCAGTAGACCCAGACATTAGCAGTGTCACAGACTGAGGTGAATCAGAGTGACCCCTATGAACTTTTGGTAAAAAGTGGAAAACCAAAAATCTCACAAAACAAAAATTTTTGCTTCTAACAACAAATAATAATCTAATATAAAATACACAAATTCTCCACTTCCCTGACTGCTGGATTTGCTGGATTATTAAAACGGGTGGGCTAAATATACAAACTCACTACTGTGCAGGAATTTACCTAACATGTACACCACTCCAATTATTTACCCAAGGTAAAGCACAAAACTACACGTGCTGTACTTTATTTGTACATTCATTCATGTATTTATTTAATAGCCCAAAAATCACAAATCACGCGTCTACTTTAAAGGCCTTGTGTAGGCCCCAACAGCGCCCCCCTCTGTCCTCATTCCTTTGTGTCGGGGGCAGAAGTCTACATTGATAGTGGAGTTTCATATTCTGCCGAGCTTGACACGGCGGCAGTCACCAGTTAAACTAGTCACTAACATCTGAAACACCGGTCGAATAGTCTAAAAAATAATAAGTTACGCTTTAAAATAAAATAAAACATTAATTCAAACGCTGTTAAGGGAATATAAACGTGTATTTATATAAGTAATCTTAAGATGTCTTATGTCCCGACGTGTATTTATATTCCCTTAACAGCGTTAGAATTAATGTTTTATTTTATTTTAAAGGGTAACTTATTATCTATAAGATGTCTTATGTCCCGACGCTAAAGCAAAAACTATACTACTATACTACTATTTTTGCTTTAGCGTCACCGGCAATGCAGCTGTTAGCGGGTGGGCAGAAACCACCGTAACACCGGAAGTCGGGGGATGTGTCTCGTTAGCTTGACACCGGTTCTGTGGAATTTACAGCTAGCAGGTGAGAATCTACAACTTAATGTTACACATTATGTTATCCTAGTGTTAATGGGTTTTTTTCCCTGAAAGGAGAAACCGTATCAAATCTTTGTGGTTTCCACCTTCAGGTTTACTTTCAGCTAACTAGCTTTACTTTAATAAAGCTCGTTGATGGGAGTTACTAGCTAACGTTACTTGCTAGCTAACAACAACTTTGGCAAATAACGTTAGCCTTAACGTAACGTTAGTTAATGTTACCGTTACTTACTGTTAGAGAAAGTTTCATTGTTTAGCGTTAGCTAGTTATCACAGCTACATGTCAGTGAGCCATCAGTAATAAATTCAATAGGAGTACGTGTAAGACTTAAGTCTTTAAAAATACCAAACTTAGTTCTGTAAAAAGAAAGCCTTATCATTAAAGAATATATTGTCCTGTTGTGTTTATTCTCATTACGTCTTTTGTGTCCTGTTTGTTGAAACGTTAGATGAACTGTCAGGGCGATCGTACCGGTCCAATGAGGGTGGTGGTCACAGGAGGGTCTGGCTTGGTGGGGAAGGCCATACAGCAGATTGTTAAAGAGGAAGGGGTATCCAAGGAGGTCGAACAATGGATATTTCTCTCGTCCAAAGATGCCAACCTTATGTGAGCGCACACATCCTCTAGCTTTGATACTGACACACATATTTCAGAATCTGTCTTTGCCTTTTTCCTCATTCTGTGTTTCCTCGTCTGTCTAGGAGCATGGAGGAGACACGGGCGGTGTTTCAGAAACACAAGCCCACACATGTTATTCACCTAGCTGCTATGGTTGGAGGACTTTTTAAGAACATGAAGTACAACCTGGACTTTTGGGTATGAAGTAGTAACTCTTTAGGACTCACTACTAATAAACACAATTTCTTGATTGAAAACCTTATCCAGTATTATATTAATAATGTATATGTCCTCTACAGAGAAACAACATCTATATCAATGATAACGTGCTGCAGGCAGCACATGAAGTAGGTGCAGTCAAGGTGGTGTCATGTCTCTCCACCTGCATTTTTCCAGATAAGACAACTTACCCTATTGATGAAACCATGGTAAGCGTCTCCTATAATTTAGACTCCACCATAATATTGCAATCCATTAAATCAGATTTGTAAATACCATCTTTGTTTTTTCACTAGATACATAATGGTCCACCTCATGAGTCAAACTTTGGCTATGCCTATGCAAAGAGAATGATTGATGTTCAAAACAGGTGTGCGGACTCAGACTTTATAGTGTTTTTAACAAAATTAGATCAAATGAAACCATCTAAACTGTTTGCTAATAATGTGCATGTTTCTCAGGGGATATTTCCAGCAGTATGGGTGCTGCTACACAGCTGTCATTCCCACTAATGTGTTTGGTCCTCATGACAACTTCAGCATTGAGGATGGTCATGTGCTGCCTGGCCTCATACATAAAGCGTACGTTGCCCAAAGTGAGTTGCATTATCTTACATGAGTAAGTCAAATCAAATACTGGTACAATTAAAAACAAGCAGTGATACAGCAGATGAGGAGAAGGAGGAGGATATAAATGAATTCCATTAACCTGTTCTTGTGTGTGTCCTTGTCAATCTTGTTGGTTAGAGGAGAGGAAACCGTTGGTGATCTGGGGATCTGGCACTCCCAGAAGGCAGTTCATTTACTCTTTGGACTTGGCTCGTCTGTTCCTGTGGGTCCTGAGGGAGTATCCGGAGGTTGATCCAATCATCCTCTCTGGTCAGTTCTCTTAGAGTATATGGCCTATGACAGTAAATCTGTTGTTAGAATTTCTAAGGAAAGTGTTATTTCTACTTTTTTGTTTGGTGGCTCCAGTTGGAGAGGAAGATGAAGTGTCCATTCAAGAAGCAGCAGATGCAGTTGTTGAGGCATTAGGCTTTAAAGGACAAGTAGTGGTATCCTTTAATTAAAAGGTTTAAACCTGGATCATGTTTTAATTTTTTTACATCTAACCATGTTCTGGCTACATTTTTTAAATAACTCAAACTTAATCGGTTGATCGGTTTTGCATGTTCTTGTGCACGCCATAATAAATATATTTTAGAGTAATGGTAATTATTTTCAGAAGCATATTGTCTATATTTTCTAAAATAATTTCTGCCATTAGATTGAAACAAACCCTAACATTTGAGGATTTGAAAATTAAGTAGTCATTTAAGTAATCATTCGTGGTAATATAGAATATGCTTAAAACATGTGATATAAAATTACACTGAAATTGTGGAATTTGACACTGTGCAATGTTATTCCCTGTGATAGATTACAGCCTCATCAAACTACAAACGAAAGTAGATTTTCAAAAAGTATCTCAAACCTTAAGGTCCTTTATTTTTTTTTATTATTTTTTTTTAAATGGTCAGCACTGTTAGTCCAGAGTAAATTGGATTTGATGTAGGAAACAATACAATAAATCGTTATCAGTTTTGTTGTTTCCTTAATCTTGAATTTCTAGTATGATACCAGTAAAGCAGATGGGCAATTCAAAAAGACGGCCAGCAATGCAAAACTTTGTCGCTACCTGCCAGACTTCACCTTCACTCCCTTTAAAAAAGGTGGGACTGACTTATAAAATGATTTTTGTAAGTTTGACTGTCATCAGAATTTGAAACTGACAGTAAATGTGTTGTGATGTACATTATGCTTTGGGTACATCTAATGTCTGTCTCCTCTTGTTCTCATTTAACAGCTTTGAAGGAAACCTGTGACTGGTTTGTCACTAACTATGACAGTGCCCGCAAGTAAACGCTCAAAGTCAGCACATTGTGTCAATCTATGATCGAAGAGAAGTGTACGGCACAGGAATAATATGGCTCAGCTGCACAGGCAAATGGTGCTAACTAACGAAGTCAGATTGGATCTGTTTGCGTTACATGTGGTCCTAGATCCAATTTTTATCTGATCTCATATAGGGTGAGCATTGTCAGAACAGTCAGATTGGAATTCACGTGGTTTATCAGTCTGAATAAAAATAAACGCCAGAGAAGCAAGCTGGACGTTTATGGAGGGGCTTTTGTCCTAGCCAAACAAGCGACAAATCATTACCCATGTTTGTTTTTTTTCCCTTCCCTGTTTAAGAAAATGGCACGATTATACTTCATGTTCCATTACTGTCTTATATTGCAACTAAATGAGGATTTGAGGATTAATGACCTGGCATGAAAGTTATTGTACATGTTTGATTCTCTCTCTCCCCCTCCCTCTGTGTATTACTACTGAGCAAAATACATTTATACCTTAAATGTGTGTGCAAATGTGCGTGCAAATGTGCTAAATCTGTCAGACTGAAATTTCTAATAATTCCCCAGCATAACTAATACAGACATGTTCACAGGTAAAGAAATAATTTATTAGTTTAAAAAAAAAAAGCAATACAATTTAAAAGTTATCTGTAGTTTTAGCTACCTTAACTAAGCAAAGCAAAGAGTTTAATCCAAAGTCCGTAACAGTTCATGGCAGACAGGACGCTTTACCAAAGAAATCCTAAATAAGTTTTAACATTTCAGGAGTGAACTAAGGTGGAATGCCCTCCTTCGTGGACTCTGCAGTACTCCTGTCCTGGCACGGCTCGCTTCTTACAGGTCTTCCCTGTTTTTGTGATACCATTGCAAAGCTGACGTCCTGACAGAGAGCTGCCACATGAAAGCATAAGATAATCATTATTCACACCAACACACTTGAGTTTACATGAGACACTGAAACACACCTGTTGCTCACTAGTGACGGCGTGGGACTTGCACTTCGTGAGTCATTCACAAAACCAGGAGAGTCATTCGCTGCATCAAAAACATATCCCAGATTCTTTTGGGGGGGGGATTTCATCAGAAATAGCAGAGAAAAAAAAAAAAGAATTTTGTCATCCAGTAATGGTTCAAAACATACTCACAATAGATCAAGAGTTTAGATGTTCATCATTTACAGAGTTGCTCACCGCTGAAATAACTCGCTGTGGTGTGAACCTGGGAGTGGAGTGATTGGAGTTTGCCATTACAGGTATGAACCTGGACTCTGGCATTGGCCTTCCGTGAGGGGGAGACACTACGGAGATGCCAAGGTCACCTGTGTACAAAGAACCGGGGAGGGGAGCTAACTATAAAAGGGAACTATCAATAAATATCTATCTAGTAATAAGGTACGTTAGTTTTTTCCACCTGATATCAAGCTGTCCTGATTTAGCAGGTCTTCTGTCTCCAGAAAGCTGTCCATATGTCTAAGGATAAAAATGGATTAAACCATCTATTAAGATTAATCATCTCCATGGATGCACAATTGTTGAAATTTCAAAGTTTTGATCAACATGTAAATGGACAAATATTCCTAACAATTATGAATGGGGGTTGAGCCACCTAAGTAAAAAGGCCTCGTTACTCTAGGAGTGTGTACTTCTACAATTGTAAATCTTGATAAAATGAAATTTCTAATATATAAAGTTATGAAAATGATTTTACAATAAAAATCACAAGTTTCCGTCTTGTCGGCGTGCTCACTTTTGTGGGGTAGAGGATGGTGGATATGTGGTGCAGGATGAATATGGCTGCTTCTGTGGCTCCACCATGTCACATGAGGCCATAAGTATTAAGGTAGCAGGATTTCTTTTGGTCTGGAAGGTTGCCCACAATTTACTCACAAACATGTGAGCTGCAGATATGAAAAAAAATAAACATTGACTAAAGGTACATAAGGCATTTAATTTGGCCTGAACAGCTTTAGGTCAGTACCCAGAGAAAGAGTGAAGAGCAGCAGGCTGAGGCTGCAGAGATCCAGTGCTGGCTGTTGGTTGACCTCAGCCACTGCGTTGAGAGGCACAGTGAGCAGCAGCATCGCTCGAGAGAAACCTGGGCAACGCAGGAACGTCAGCAGGACTGCACACAGTACAAAGTAGCTGGTGTGTGCAACGCATGTCCACATGGCTGTGAGGCTCAAACCTGTTAGCACCAGATGCAACAATCACTGATCCTTAAGGACTGCATGAAGAATAAAGCACTAAATTTAATGGTCAGCTGTGAGTTGTGCAGCTCAGAGAAATCAAGTTTTTGCAGTTTGTGGTAATTGTATTCCTTACAGCATAAAGAATCACAGCCAAATGTGTCAGTAGTTTTATCAGGGTACTGGGTAATAAAAGAAGCTAAGATTTACTCACATTTTGCACTGACTTCAGTATTTGAGTTAAACACGATTGTAAAAAAAAAAACAAAAACAGAAAAGTTCTGAGGTAACTTAAGAGTTAAACATTCTGTTCATTTTATGTTTTTTTTTTTTTTTTTGGTTATTCAGGATGTTTAAATGAAACATCCTGAACTTAGTTTGCTAGAACAAGGTTCCTGTATTTGGTTCTTAGACTATGACATACTGCCCTCCCACTGTGGGTCCAATGTCTCACCTGCCCAGCCAAGGTAGCCCTGGATCATGTGAAGCCTTTCCTCGATGTGGCTCTGCATGTTGTCCATGTAATGCAGCATTACTCCCAGTGTGCTGTTCATGCGCTCCAGTTTGTTCATCAGGTCGGAGTAGAACTGTGAGGTCTGATCCTGGTACTGCAGAAACTCTGACATACTGTGGTCTGATCCGACAGTTTTTTTTTAAATTATTTTAAAGTTAAACAATCTGTAAGGAATTCAGTTGGGTGGTGCAGTGTTTTTATTACCAATTTTAAGGTAGATGTCCTGAGCCTGGTGTCTGACATCTGCCAGGTCCTTAACAATTGCCCTGTGGCTGTCCTGCACATCTGAACCTTGGATCTGCAGATGCTCACTCACATTCTCTGAAGAGGACAGTAAGAAAGAAGTGATATTTTGCAAAAGTGAACATGTATCTTTCTGCACTACTACATTTCCCTTAAAATAAATCCTAACATCAATAATTTGTTATAGATCAACAATTTTATTGTAATACAAATAGCATTAAAATAAACTCCTCAATAAAGTCCTCAATGGAAGACTGGGCTCCTAGGGAGTTTTCAAAGACTGTAACCATGGCTGTACAGGGCATACAGCCCAAGTATTTTCCAGTGTGGCGTTTGAACAAAGCCCTCACCCACCCATTCTCTTTGTGATGCCATGAATGAGCTCAGCTACCAGCTCCTGTCCAGAGGCAATGAGAGCCTTCTCGTGACTCAGGCGCTCCAGGTTTTCCTTCAGAGAACTTTCCATTTGCTCCTGCCCCTCATACAGCTTCCCCTGCTGGGCCTGCAGAGCGCTGTGGCCTTCGAGCAGCTTATCCAAGGAGGCTGCTGTCAGTTCCCTCAACTCCAGCTGGCCCTCCTGTACAAAAACATCAGTCAAATCCACATGGACCCCGATCAGTATCCAATACTGATCTGACAGCAAACTGCACATAGAACACATGAAAATAAATAGATAGATAACTGTCAGCTACCTTCAGGTCCTTCATTGCATCCAGCTGGCTGGTGGCTGTGGAGATGAGAGAGTTGACTGTCTGTTCTGCTCGGCGCCGAAAGAGCTGCTGACGTGTTGCATAGCAAACGGAGCGCGCTCGGTTGCTCACTATGTGGTAGGCATTCCATGTGTCCGAGTCCATGTCTGCTGTACAGTCTTTAATAGTCTGAAACATCACAAGGACAACATAGATTAAATTTCCATAAAAATCCCAACATAACACCACGTGTAAGCTTCACACATTTACCATTTCCTCTGTACATGGGTAGGTCTGGCGTCCTTCAACCTCTGCCTGGCAGTTGAACAGCACCACTCCGAGTTTAGCAAGCTGCTCCTCTGTCAGACTCTCACATCTTGCCTTCAGACGAGCAACCACCTGTGAAGGAGCACATTGGGACACAAACCAAAGCAGCACAGCAATGTTATTCTGGTCCTAAAATATGGGGCACCTCTGTGAAACAGTAAACAGGATTCCTTTGTGTTTTGCACCATTTGTCGGTCAAATAAAGACATTTAGGGGCAGTACTGAAGCTTTGGGAGACATTTCTTACATTTGACCCCCACAGAAATACTGTAGGAGAATTATTTTTAAATAGGGAGCCGGCCCTGACCTGTGCAAACTGATAATGATCGTGATTTGTTTGGAGGCCCCTCTATGTGGCTTATGTAAAAATATGCAAAATTTAAGAATCAGACTTAAAAAAATCCCGGAAATGTCTTAGATGTGCCCAATGACTCCAGTGGATCCTGACTTTCAAACCTGGCACCCCAAGCATACCCTATAATGACAGCTGTCTAGTGGACTGAGCTCCATCTGCTTTGCCTCGGCCAAAAACTTGTCGTCGACAGAAACCATCTCAAATTGAGCATCCTTCGCAAGATGTTTAGGAGCGGCTGCCACTGGTGGAGATAGTGCTGATGCTGGAGCTGTCTCAGTCGTCTTCAACCACTCAAACAAGCCACCGACTGCAGGACACGAACAAACCAGGGCACTGATAACCACCAGGAGATGCAGATGGTGGACTGGGAGACGGCTCATGTCTGGAAGATATTTACCATTTACATTGATTTAAAATGCAGCTCAGAGAAGTCTGTCTGCTAACATGCTGAGGTAAACATGTCTGCTTTTCTGCTCGTCTCCATTTTCTTCAAGTTTCCCTCTTCTGCATAGTAGCTCTTTAAAATAAAAACTAATGATCACATGCTCATTTCTGTTGCACTTAAAGTTTGATACATTACAACCCAGTTATAGTATCCATGTAAAAACATCAGAGCCCCAACAATGAATATAAAATAAATAAATATCAGATATCTGCAAAGTAAGTCCATACTCATATCTGGACCCGATTTCCTGACTTATTTGAAGTGTTAGTATTAGGATGAAACTTACAGTGTCTAATTTTCATTTAGGACCACAATTGGTTCTGAAGTCATAACAATCCTATTGAACAGAAAAAGCTAAAGTCAAAGCACGTAACGTGAAGGACGTGATTGTCTCGGAGAGAAAAAGCAGCACTGTGGACCACTGTGCGGGCTTGTGCTTCCCTCATCCACTTGTCTGAATAAGGACCAAACAGAGGTTTGCCTGGACATGTCTGCTTTGTTGCAAGTAACGGAAACCAACAACTGAACGGGTTTATTCGGTATTCATGGGGAGACCAGCACAGAAAGGTTTTTTCTATCATTCGGGCACAAACTGTTTTTTTTTTAAATCAATTCTTAATAGAAAACGAGGAAAACACCGTTTTCTAACTTTAACACATTTCTACACATCAAAATATACTTTATAACAAAATATACACCTGTAACGTAATTACTTTACACCTGATAGAACTCAAAAATTTACCTGTGGGTTAATTTGCAGAACGTTCGTGCGCTCAACCCTCATTCCCCTCTCAGCTGACGGGAATGACGGGTAATTTGTTTGGCCCCCACCTCCCCGCCCCATATGGGGGGCGGCCAATGGAATGACCTGCATCATGGGAAGGGACGCAGGGTCTGTTCGATTTAAATCACCACCGTGGAAATGAACGGAAACACTGCGGAATCCTGTGCGAAATGCGTCCCCTGCGAAAGCACCGCCCGCGGCCGCGGTACGTATGTGTGAGAGAAACCAGCCACCCAGCGGCTCGCTAAACTCGCTGGCTGCTTCGTCGATGCTCCGGGTGAATCTGGCACGGTCCGACGGTTCAAATCCAAACCACATCGTGAGTTTTCCTAAACTTCGGACGTCTACAGGAAGATCAGGTGAATAAACAGCAGGTGTTTTATCGACGGATATCGGCTCCGCCTCACTCTGTGGTACTTTATGGTTGTCCAGGCAACAAGAAACACGTGCGTTGTATTTCTAATCTAATCTCTCCCGGATTATTCTCTGGCTGCGCCCGGGTACGTGCAGTCACGGCGCTAGTTTTCGGCTAACGTGTTTTTCAAAGGCAGGACTTTGCCGCTTTTCACGACCGCAGGTCAAACGCAGCTTTCGGCTGAATGCAGCTCCAGCGTGGCTCCCTCCCCGGCATGCTAACTAGCGGCTAGCCGTGTGAAGATCGCCGTCGACTAACGGCTGCTAGCCGTCGAGCTAACGAGGCTACGTCGCCACAACAATGGACGACGCCAACATCAAGAAACAGAACTGGGACGTGAAGGAGACGGAGCTGTTCCTTGAGATACTGAAGGAGCTGGACATGAAGAAGTGCCTCGACGGGAGGAAAGTGAGGAACAATACTCTCTTCAAGGTAGCCCACCGGAGAATGACGGCGGCCGGCTATCACAGGTCCGTGGACCAGCTGAAGTTCCGCTGGAAACTTCTCAAAAGTGCGTACTACAAGTGCAAGAGGGAGCCCGACTCCCCGACTCCCATCAAAATCCAAGGTTGGTGGCGGTATGAACAGACAATGATCGCGATCATGGAGTCCAGACATCCCTTGGTCGGAGCCGGGGTCAAGGCTGAAAGGAGCGACGATATGTCTAAAGACTCGGACGGCGAATCGTCAATGCTGCCATGGGCGCAGCCCTGCCCGGACAGCGGCGCCCACAACAATAGCACCATTCACAACCTGGATCTGATAGTAGGGCTGCCTCCGCGAAGGCCATGTAGTCTGTGTCATTCGGTTACACCTGTGAAACGCATGTGTTCAGTGCCTTCACCTGTGGACATGACTCTGGGGTTGTCGGGAGTGAACCCCGAGCCATGTCCACGAATCAGCGTCCAGTTTGTTCCGGTCCACCACTTGTTGTCTAAACGTTGTCTTATCAGAGGCTGTAGGTTGTGGTGCTGTGTGAAGTACGGATTTCCATGTTCAGATGACTTGGTCTGTCTGGCGGTTGTGAATCCAAACACAGAAATCCACAGTAAATAAAGCTCTTGGACCTGTTGTCAATATGCCAGTTCTGTAGTCCAAAACCAAGACTTTCACTTTCCTGTCATTTATGTGAAGGAACTCAACCAGGCCCATTAAGAGTAATTAGTGTTTAGACAGGCACATCACATTAGTGTAATGTTTGTGTTATGTCACCTCCTCCTCCGAGACTGAGGGATAAAGTTTTTGAATGTGTCAGGTTTGACTAAAAAAACACCAGCATCCCAAATTACAGCCTCTAAATGTTCACAAAGTTGAATCGGCTCCTTTCTAAAACAATTTATGCAAGAACTGGACGTTACATCTTACATCAAGTCTAAATCAAGTGTAGAATCTGTGTCAGTGCTACTGTATTACGCTGCAGTAGTTTTACAGTGGACCCAGTAAAACAGCAGCAGAACGGCCTACACTACTCTGGTACAAAAAGCTAAATCTGATTTCCTGACAGATGCATAGGTCTGCAGCATTTTCCATTTTGGTGTTTCACCGGTTGATTATTTTCCTTTGAGACTATAAATGTAGAGAAAGGCACAGATTTGAAGCTCTGAGCTCACAGTGGCCTCTCTGCAGTGCTTTGCCATCTAACAATTAAAAATCCAAATGCAGTCAATTTACAATCTCATCAATCAGGAGATATTATTTATCAAATATCAAAATACTGCTGAATTCAGTTGATGGATACTGAAGCCACGATGCTCTTTCTGTGTGTAGTAAAAGTGTTTCATAAAACTCATTACTGCTTGCTTTTAGCGGCTACTGTCCTTCTGAAATATCATCACATTACGAGTTCAAGTTGGTAATCAGATTCATGGACATATTTTTATTTATTTTTCCTGCTACAGAAACACTGTTTCCTGTAAAGGTTTTAACTGGATGAGAGATGCAGTTGCACGTTAAAAAAGACCTGGGTTTGGAAAGTAGGCTGTAGCAGACGTTAAGGGAAGGAGGAGTAGAAATCTTATTACTGACCAACTGTCAACTGGGATTTAACTAGTTATGTGATTTCTCACAGTATTTAACTTTCGTGTGTGTGTGTGTGTGTGTGTGTGTGTATAAACAATTTACGCAGTCGTATTGCATCAGTCTGTTGCCATATGGTGTTGATACATCAAAAGCAGTACTCACTTGTCATATGATCCCCGTTGACCCATGGTCAGGTCCTTAAATATTGAAACAGTGATGAGTTATTTGGCAAATGCAACTAAACCCTTAAGATGTGTGTGAAAAGGAGAGTTAAATTTAAGGGGTTGGCCAAAAGTTAGGCATTATCCATTCAGGAATTACAGCCATTGTAATACAAACACACACACACACACACACACACTTTTTGATGGCTCATAAATAATGGAACAAACTATTTTAGTATTTCCTGAATGGTTAATTCCTCACTTTTGGCCAAACCGTTGAATCAAAGCTGAAAGTATTGGCTCACTCACGTTATAATACTTTTATTTAATAAAGCATTGTATCGCAAGCACACGTAGAAATGTTTCATCATGATGCAGGAATGTGCTTTTTTCCATGAAAGTTGTTTGGGGCTGTATTTCATTCCATCTGTTGCACTAACAGTATGTAAATGTACATACATGTTAGACTGTGCACATTGCTATATATTTATCTCTGAATAATCTGTTTATATTTGCAAGCCTGAAACAACCCCATGTAATAAATGGGTAGCTGATGACTAATACAGTTGTAAAGGGCTGCTTTTGTCTTTGGGGCTAAAAGTAATGGTTTTCTTTATTGATCAATGATATTGATGTTTTCTGTGTTCAGTCTATAATGGCTCAGAAAATTGTAGAAAGGCCACAGAGAATTGATAAACTCTGATGTTGCATTGTGATGCAGTTGCTCTATAATCTGTCCTCTGCTTTGTTTCAGATCAAAATGGACCCTGAGATGGACTCACAGCTCAAGATCGGTTTTATCGGTGCAGGGAACATGGCCTTTGGCATCACAAAGGGCATCTTATCTGGTGAGTATTGTTAACAGGGGTCAGATAACTTGAAAGTGATAGTGTTTGGGGTCTAAATGTATGTTTCCATGGCAGGAAATGTTCTTCCTATTAACATCAAAGTGAGCGCACCATCCTCCAGGAACCTTGGACGGTTTCAGGTACTGTTAGAATTTTTTTTTTCTCTTCAATTAGTTTCCAGAAAAACAGGCTGAATTACAAGACCGTGAGCAGTTGCAGTTAGGTCAGATTTCTTGAATGAAAAGTTATCCTGCAAACCAGTCAGTTTGGTTGCTAACATTGGTCTTACGATGGGGCCTTCCATGTTCTTTTTTTTTTTCAGTGGGCTACGCTCAACAAGATTACTATGACAGAACAAATTTAGTATTTGTAATACTAGGACACACCTGCTAGAATGCAAGCTACTACACGTTTATAGTTTTTAGGCAAACAGAAAAAGGAAGCATTACACATCTAGAAGAACACATCTAGTGGTTTGCAAAACATATAGTAGCTCTTTAGAACTGGATTAAATTATGATAATTTTCTGATTTCAAAGTTTCAATCACATGCATACAATGAAAAACCAAGAAATCTAAGAGTTATTTGGTGCATCATCTGTAATGCACTTGTTGCACGTGTTATTATAATACACACATTGTCCAACCACCAGTATCGCTTTCACCATATCTCTTTCCTTTCTGTGAAATGTCAACATATCTTAGTCAACAACAACTTTCAGCTTGTCCCTTAAGGGGTCGCTACAGCAGAATATGTTCCACACGTTGATTTGGCATTGATTTTTACACCGGATGCCTTTCCTGGCACAACCGTCCCCTTTTACCCAAGCTCTAGACTGGTAATGAGGTGGCCCTTGGTGGCTGTGGGCAATATATCTTAGTAATTAAGATAATTAACCAATCCAGCAATTTATTGTCACAAATGACTAATTCTGCAAAATAATCCCCGATACCTACTAGGTTTTGTAGTTGGCCGCTGTGTTCTTTATTTCTTGTCCAATAAAGCAAGATGAACGTCGGCTTTATCTGACCTGTGGGTGTGGCCTCACTGTGTGAGAGTTACATGTGAGTGTACTTATACATTAGGTTAATAACAACATTCCTTCCTCTTGCCTTCAGGAGTTGGGGATTGCTGTCACCCACTCCAACGTAGAGGTGGTGTGCAGTTCAGATGTGGTCTTTGTGGCAGTCAAACCTCACCTGGTTCCTCTAGTTCTCAATGAAATCTCACAGTACATCACTGAACGGCACATAATTGTCTCTGTTGCAGCAGGAGTAACGCTGGCCACACTAGAAGAGGTGAGTGCCGTAGCCATAATGTAATGATGTTTCAGTCTAAAACACTTCTGTGATTCTGAATAATCTATTAACCTTCTCTGTCCCCTTATCTAAAAGCTCCTTCCAGAGAACTCAGTGGCCATCAGGCTGATGCCAAACCTGCCATGTGTGGTTCAGGAAGGGGCTCTCTTGTTTGCACGAGGATCCCGTGCAAAACAGGAAGATGGAGCTTTGCTTTGCTCCTTGCTGCATCGCTGTGGTTTGGTAGAGGAGGGACCTGAGGCCTGGATTGACATTCACACTGGACTGAGTGGGAGTGGGGTTGCATTTGTGAGTGTCTGAGGATTGTATGGTTTGTTTTGTAGAGAGCCTTTTAATTTTTGCAGGCCATTGTAACAGGAGTTAAGGAAAACTGATATGGCTGGTAGTTTGATTCTCAAGGTGAAATTTGACTATTCCACCAAAAGCACTAAGCCAGTCTTCATACATGCTTCATCCCATTTACTGCATATCATAGATCATTTGCAATCTAGCTATGTCTTACAGGACAAAAAAAACCCCATTATTTTAAGTGTCATCTGAAGTAATAGTTTAAATACCTCAATGTAAAAAAAAAAGGGGGGGGGGGGGGGACTTTGGTCTTCATTTAAACATTTTACAGAATAAAATTAAAAACTTGTGTAATACAGTAAAGGCTTGGTTGCTTCAAAATTACTCAGTAATAAGAGCAAGAGCTTATTGCACTAGCTGTTGGTACGGAAATGAAGACCAAACCAACATCAGGAAACAAAACTGATAAAAAGATTATATCAAATATAATTTAGGTGTCTGGAGGGTAATGAAAACTGAAATCTCGAATTTTTCAAAGTATTCAGACCCTTAATTCAGTATTTTGTAGAAACCCCTTATTTGTTTATCTTTATTTTTATTGTAACAGCAGAAGAAATTCTGATGCTTGTGGCCTTTTTCTGCAGGTGTATTTGTTTGCTGAAGCCCTGGCAGAAGGAGCTGTTAAAATGGGCATGCCTAGTGCTCTGGCTCACAGCATCGCATCACAGACTGTTCTGGTCAGTATAACTGTGTGTTCGTTTCACATCAAAAACATTTTGCTAAAAATGATGTATACTCTTTAATGTGGAAGTACAGCTTTTGAACCTACCTGTCTTTAACTATATGACAAGAGTATAGGATCTACAATTAAGCCAACAACATGTATCACATACAGTAGTTTCTACAAGTCTTTGTGGTTTGTTTGTTTGTCTTCTAGAAATTGGTCTTTATAAAATCTGGGACCCAGACTTGAAGTTTGCAACCATTAATTTAAAGATGGATTCTTTTAGCCCAATGCAATAAATTTTGCAGTAAATGCATATTAAAAAAAATTCTCTGGTCTCTGGACACATAGTTTTGATTTGCTGCCATGTTTTGCAGGGTGCTGGGAGATTGTTGCGTGACTCCGGAAAACATCCTGCTCAGCTTCGCTCTGAGGTCTGCACTCCAGGTGGGACCACCATTTACGGACTTCACACCCTAGAACAGGGTGGCATTAGAGCGTCGACGATGAGCGCTGTGGAGTCTGCCACTGAGAGAGCCAGGGAGCTTGGCCGAAGGTCAGCAGCAAGAAGCAGGAAATGATGACTGGTTGCTTTGTAAATACTGCCCATCGAACTTAAGGCCAAAACAACATTTTGGCACAATATTGTCATGGAACACAAACCAAACAGGACTTGTCGCTCTTTATATTTATGTTTCTGTCACCCCACCCCCACCCCCCTCGAACAAGTGCAGTACATGCAGTTGTTTTGCCTATCAGACTGAAATGATTTGTTGTTAGCAAAGGTGAATAGTGGCTCGGTCTTAATAATAAGAAAATGTAAATTGTTGCTGCATTTTTTGAGACCAGTTGCTTGACCATGCAAACCAATAATTCAGTTTTTATCAAGGCAGTTGTATCACATACAGCACCCAAATATGACTATGGCCATGGCTGGGGATACTGCAATCAAATTAAGGAGCAGAGTACTCCAGTTAGCTGGGTTTATTGATCAAAATGAACTCCAATACAGAAGGAAAAACTGATGTGCTTAAAATGGAGAGAGTCTTCCCTGTTGCATCAGTCTATGAGATGACTTGTATAAACTTCAAATTTGGAGTAATGCCTTACTAATTATTATTGAATAATGTGCATATAATGTGGAGAACAGAATGAAAATTAGTTGTGTAGGTTGCTTAATATAATTAAAAAATTTGGGCCAAATAAAGGATTAACTTTTGAATTTGGGATCATTTGACAACGATTGTGTTAATGCAGCTGCTGTAGTCAACTGAAAAAAAATTAAAATTTTCAAGGAAAATGTCTTACAGACTTTCACCTGTTTCAGCAGTCAAAGTAAAATATTTCACTAAGCATGGACTTCAGGAAGTTGGGAGGGAGGTTAAACTATATATTTATTTTTCGGAGACTTATTTGATTAATCTGTAAAATTACACGTAACTATTGCTAAATGCTGGACAACCAATTTGGAACTTTTGATCACATCACTTATCAACCAACCTCTACAGAGACTCCAGCCATCAACTGTAAATGCTTGCTGATGAACATCATGTAACTTGAGCAAAAGCTCCACAGCAACATGGCAGTATACAGAGACGCCTCACCTGTGGTTATGTTTAGTAGCCCAAATTTAGTGGCTATTCAGCAGAAGCACTAATAACACTGGCTTCAAAGGTTTAACACTAAGTGACAATGAGAAATAAAGGGAATACCCTTGAAATTTTATAATAATAAAATGGCCATTGGTTGGTCTGTCACTACATTAGTGCTTTTAAGATTTACAATAAGCAGTGATTGTAAAATGTGTCAAACATTTCCTGGATAAAAATGGTTAAAACAGGGTTGAAAATGGGACAAAAATTGACCAGTTGTTATTTGTAAATATGAAACACAGTGAGGGTCACAGATTATCCAAATATTAGACATACATCACCGAATGGCAACAATACGTGAAGGCTGAACACTGAGCATCATTATTGACTCACCACTTCCCTCCCCCATTCTCCCACATCCCCGCCCCTCCTTTCCAGAAGCTATCACCGTCGTCGTCGTCGTAGCTCCTTGCTTCCTCCTCTTCCCGTTTGAACACACTGCTGAAGTACACGCGTTTCTTCCAGCGGCCTGCTCCTACACCGACAGGACAGAAAAATACAATAGTAAGTTACGTTGGTGCTGACTGACAGGCCGGTTTCAGTCCGGGGATTTCTTCACAGATTCACTTTAAACTGTATTTTGAGAAACGAATCATTTACAGATCGCTGGGACTTTTTTTAGCCCACGTTAGCATGCAGCTAGCTGAATGGGCAGCTAACTGCATGCTAACGCTACCGTACGGACACCGGCTTCACTCACAGCCTGTGACATTGAATAGAGATGTCACAAGGAAAAGCGAATGATTTTGCGTTATATTTTTAATGAAACTGCGTTGTTTGGTATCCCCTTGAATGTTGGCAGACTACCAACAACACTCGTCCTTTCTAGTACTTGAACAGAAGGAAGACAGGGAGCTAACGTCGAAGTGATGTCAGCTCAGCAGCTTGAATCATTCCTGACCTTTAGTGACAGTGTTTATTTTTTACTCCTCCACAGTTATTAATTTGTAATGTTACTTACACAATGTTGTATGTGATTCAGCCTGGATAAATATTCAGTCTTTGATGTACCTGTCAAAACACCTTCGCATTCAGGGATTTCTCTTTGCTCGCTTTGATTTTCTCTATTGACACAACTGTAATTCTGTATGGCCCATCCAGCCATTTCTCTTTAACCCCTTATCCTGTTAAGGGTCATGGGGGGCTGGAGCCTATTCCAGCTGTCATTAGAAAAGAGGTGGTGTCCACCCTGGGCATGTCCCCAGTATGTCTCAAAAACTGGATTCAGACATGAACTCTAGAGAATGTCAGGAGGATCAGGTCTTGACATTGTCTGGAGTTTCCCTTTTAGACAAGTAACCAACATCGGGAGATAGTCTGTGTGAGGTGTGTTCTCAAATGTGAAGAAATACTCTGTGTAATTGGGCAAGTGGTGGTGTTTGGACACTTCGAGCAGGGGGCAGAACATGACACCAAAACAAAGCTGCAGAAGTCACAGTGTTTTGCTTTGTAATCTGGTGGTATACCACAGAATCTTCTGCTGTTCCTTGTATTTGTTTGACGATTTCCAGGTCTGCCCTGACCGACAGAAGTTTGCGAATTTCATTGTCCTTCCACTTTGACATCGTCGTGTTAAATTAATGAGCTCTTCAGCTTCGAGTGTTTGTTTGTACCGTGTCAAAGGAAATGGATGTCATCGACATCAGCTCAGTTGGAGATAATCTAGAATGTGTACTAGGGAGCTGGCTGGATAAAATCCGAGTTGCATCAGGGCCAACAGACTTGGGAATTTGCGTAGACACACACAAACACCCCAGAGATGGTCTGGAAAATGTCTGAAAGGTGCTAAAGAGGCACACAGACAGACAAGCATTCGCATTCACACCTACAGTCAATTTAGAGTCGCCAATTAACCTGACATGCAGGTCTTTGGTCTGTGGGAGGTAACTGGAGAACCCAGGCGAAATCCACACAAACACGGGGAGAGCAAGTTGACCAACATTATGCAACAACAGAGCATCCCACCTCATTTCTGCTTTTCAAATCAGGAGGAAACAATCAGCCAAACTAAACTAAGTTGGGATGATGATTAAAGTAAAAGTAGCTGACAAGCTCTTTTCAACACTACAAAACAATCGATGTGGCCACTTTTTGATGCTGGTTCACATAATATCAACATGTTTCATTTAATATTTTTAATTGCTACAGTATGACTGTAGAAAATTATACAAAGACAAGATGCAACAAAAACAGGTGTTCCTAAACTTTGACTGGTACTGGGGTACCATTCAGGGGTTAAAGTAAGTTCAGTCCAGTAAACCATTAATATGACATTTTATTTGGCTCTTTAGGTTTATGTAAAGTGAATTTTCAGTAAATAAGAACAAAGATGGGCAAACAAAAACATCAGTGTTTTTTTTTTTTATTATAATTTGTATTTTTAATAATTTTTTTTTAAAAAGGAAGGTTGATAGCGATAAAGATTTCTTTAAAAGGTGTACATGATAGTCTTTAGAGATATGCTGCACCTGGATCCAATCAGGACAGAAGAAACAGTGGAAGGCCCAAGTGCACATCTGCTCAAGAATACCAGTGCTTACAAGTGTCCTTCTTGAGATATGGATGCCTCACTATTTCTGAATTGTCTGCATCTTTTATTAAAATAAAAGAAATCAGTGTGCATAGGCACTGTGTGTAGGAGACTCAGGTCTGCCATGGGCAGAGTTGCCCAAAAAAAAAAAAAAATCACAGCAAAAGGTTGCAGTAGGCCCAGATGCCCAAACAGTGTACTTAAGGATTTGATGACTGGAACAAATAAGATAAGTTCAAGTTTGAGGTGTTTGGCACCAAGCAAAAAACGTGTCAAATGCAGAGCTCATGCAAAGATGGAAGATGCCTGCCTAACATGATCTGGGTGTTTTGGCATTGTGTGCAAGGCATCCTCACACAGCATGGATACCACTTCATACTGAAGAGGCTAACAGTTCCTCTGGGAATAAATTTTTCAGCTAGGCAATGACTTCAAGCATTCTTCCTGGTTGTTTAAGAATTATCTTGAGGGGAAAGCTGCTTAAAAAAACAAAAAAAAGGTTGGGGGAAGCTGGACCGAAGAATTTGGGAACACTGCACAACCAGCAGATCATGCCCTTCGGGCATTCTGCAGAAGGCCTGGGAGGAAATCAAACCCCAAATATCTGCAACAGATTTGTATTTTCTGATGAAACCATTATTCTGTGCTCTAATGTGCTTAAAATTGTTCATTTTTAATGTGCTCAATTGTTTATTATTTTGTGTGCTTTGCTGTTCACTTACAACCATTTGATCATATAACGCCAACAAAAGTTATTAGAGATAGGAAAGTGTGTAGCTTGTCTGGGCAGCGTATGTACAACAGTAAGAAACATTAAGGTATTCTTAAGAAAAATCCTTTAATGCAGAGTTTCTTTCCTCTCATCTGGCATTCAGCCGGTGACAAGTGAGTATTCTTTATGATATTAACATGTACCGTGATTGAGAATTGCTGCTTTTTGTACATGCTGTAGTTGTGTTCCCTGTATCAGTTAAGTTTGTTTTGCAAGTTGTTGATTCTTACTTTTTTTTCCAATGGCTTGCAATGAACTGGATGAAAAGAACTATTGAGCTTTTGATTTGGAGACTAGTTAGAGATAAACATTTTTACGAAAGAAGGTAAGTTAAGAACCTGAATATGCGTTTGTAATTAAAAGGAGGAAATCACTTCCCAAAATAATGCCTAGAAATGCTTAAATCCGTTTTAATACATGCATCTCCTGTTTTACGGCAGAGTACTGCAGTTTCGTTACATACAGCATGACCTGCACTATTTTGTTTGTGTAGTGTGGAATATCTCAGTGCCTGTTGAGTTATTGAGTTTGCATGCATGAGCATATGCTGTTCCATCATCCATTGATATTAGGCTGTTTTTTGTCTTTTACAAAAATGTTTTTATTGCTTTCCATTTGTCACAGCCTGTACTTTCTTTGCATGCGCTCATGTCATTTTGTCAAGATTAAATTGAATAAATCATTACTTAGAAGTTTTCATAATCTGAAAACCTTTTTTACAGTCTTTGTTAGAGGACGTTTTGCAGTGAATCATAAATTTGTTGTAAAGCCAATATTACTACACTGACCATAGGAGTATATTTTGGATATTAAATGCAACAAAAGTTCTCTTATTTAAGAAAATTGTTTGATATTTGTTTTTGCAGCATGAACATAATTTCCTGCTGAAACTTTAAAAAAGGCCAGATTTTAGTTTTTGGTTGTTATGGGTTAGGGTGTCTCTGGGCAAGACACTGAACACCTAACGGTCCCTTGGACCAGCTATGCAGTGCCAGTCCAAGCCCGGTAGAAATTGGGAAGGGTTGCGTCAGGAAGGGCATCCGGCATAAAAACTGTGCCAAATCAACATGCGGACATTGATCCGCTGTGGTGACCCTGAACTCACGGGATGAGCCGAAAGGACAAAAAAAAATCCTGAACCTGTACCATGTTAGCTTTGCAAGACACACCTTTCGTAAGGTGAATTCAAAGTCAACTGTGTTTGACAATGATGCTGGCTCTTGACAAATAACGGATACATTTCATACATTCAACATGTGACATTTTCTACAGGAGTTTGTTTTTTGTTTTTTTTCCTGCATGCTTAGTGCTTTTCTCTGGGATAGACTTGTAGGCTCTGTTTGCCTGTACAATACAATATATAAATATACAAACACAGATTGGTTTGTGCTGAGTCTAATACCAAGGCTTCAGAAAGTAGTACTTGTCTTTTGGAAATGGACAATTATGCCATTTTTCTAAGCAGGTCTACACTTAATAATCCAATAGTGATTGATTAAAAAATCCAAAACTAAAATATGCTTTGTAGTAAATCACACTGGTAGAAATTCATGCTTGGAATCTTTTGGCCAGGTCTCAAAAAGCATTTCACATATGGAATTTAGACAGTTTTCAGTCAGTACATTCAAGTGGACTTAACCAGTAACCAAGTTACAGTCGGTTTTCTTGGGAAACGGTTTTATTTGTTATTTTTATTTATTTCTTTTTCACACATAAAAAAGCAGTTTTCTGTCGCTATAGTTAAAATCTTTGTGCTAGGCTTTAAAACAAGTCAGAGATGGAGTCAGATTACTCTGTTGCTGCATATATACATAGATTTGCAGGTAATCAATTTTCGTAAGTGCATGTGAACCCAATTACCAATGTCAGCTGATTTCGGATTAACCTGGTTACTCTTGTGTAGGTAAACATGACCAGTGTTAAGCTATTCACTTTGTCATAGATCAGGAAAAGTTTGTAAACTCAAAGCGAGTAATTTTAAAGTGTTCCTGGGACCACAGTGTCCTCAGTGATTGTAAAATACAAGGATTTTGACACCACCAGGATTCCCTCCAGTATTCTCCAACATTGTAAACTGCAAAAAACGAAAGAAGGACCTTGGTGAACTGAATGCAGTGAAGTTTATGATTGAGTGGGTAGATGAAATCAACTTTAAATAAAAGGCAAAGGGTCTGAATAAGGCTATTAATATTTTCACAAATTAAAGATTTCAGTTTTTGTTGTTTGTTTTTTACTTTGCTAAAATTTCTCAACATTTTTTCACTAAGTTGCTTTATTGGGTGTTGACAGATGGCACTTTTCTCCATTGAAAATGTTACCTACAATATGCAAAAAAGTGAAGGTGTTTGATACATTTCTGAATTAACTGGAGATTAGTCCCTTGTGCCTTTAATACTTCCTGTGTCTCTAACCCAAAAGCCTGTGCCTGTTCTCTTTTTTTTTATCCTGCAACGGATCAAAGATGATGTTGAAGATCATCCACTCCTCTGCAGCAGGTGACTTGGAGCATGATCAGCCTCCCAGTCACTGTCAAGTGGACCAGTTTGCCAACACCGCACTGGGCTGTAGAAACAAGACTGAGTCAGGTCAGAGAAATGGAGATGCTGCGTCATCATCCCCAGAGAGCGACAGCTTGAATGGAGACGTAAAGCGCAGCGGGAAAAGCCGCCGTCGCAAGAAGCGGTCCTCTAATGCTGAAAGTCGCTCTGAAGGAACGGTTGACGGTAAAACCAAGAATGAGGAGCACCCAAACAAAAAGACTAGTCAGCCATCCAACCCTCGTGCTGTTCTGACTGGCCTGCAAGCAGAGTGTGCTAATGTATGGTTTGAACACAGCATTTATGAACGAGCTGAGACCCTCTACCAATGCTGGTTGCTCAGTTCCTCTAATGGGGTCACAAACCCAAACCAGTCATCTCCAGCTCCTAGGAAACATTCAAAATCCCCCCCCTCTGTGGCTTCATCTTCCTCAGGACTGACCTGCCACCATGGTGACCAGGTGGCTTGTCACCATGTGGTACAGGCAGTGTGGGTAAACAAGTCGTCTTTTGACCAAGCAGAAAGCCGCTTTCTGGAAGTATCCACCCAGCCTTTTATTCCAAACTCTCTGGACCTCCAATCTCTGCCAAACCGCTCCATCACATCCAGAACACCTGATGAAGGATATCAGTCTTTAGTCCCGACTCCCGCAACACCGAACATCCAACAAGCAGCTGTTACATCAACTAATCGACAGTCGATTAACGGACTGCCTCATATCCCAGTGGAGTTGCTTAGAGATGTGTGGCTGGAGAAACCATTGTATGACCGTGCTGAAGCAGCCTTCTATCAGAATCTATACAGCAACTCCTTGAAGAGGTCTAGCTGTGCCTCCATCTCCAGAGCTAACAACCACCCTCAAAGCCTGGTGGAAGAGGAGGAGGAAGACCAAGGGGAGGAGGAGTTGATTTTAGAGGGAAAACGAGTGGTCCAGCAGGTTAAAGCAGAAATCTTTCATGCTTTGCACCCGATCCAAGAAGAGGAGGAACCAGCTGAGGTTCTGGAAAAAGAAAAAGTATCAGGGACAGGAGTCTGCTTCTTCCTTCACCCGGGCAGTGAGCGGGTGTGGTTGGACAAGTGGCGGTACGACGCTGCAGAGAGCCATTTCCATGACTGCAGTGGGCATAAAGCAGTCATGGCAAAGAAGGGTCAGAAGCTGGAAGCAGATGCCTCATCGGTTACCTCCAACACCCGTTTGAGGGACAAGTATGATCAAACTGTCCAAAGTGGGAGAAAGGAGCAGCTCTAGATGTTTTATTTCATCTTGTATAATTATTTATGCCATCACCTGATTTTTCTCATTTTTTTTCTTGTTTTTCTTTGTTCATCTTGTTTCTGTATTTGTTTTTATTCATTATTCCTTGTGGTCTTTAATTTTTCCACATATTTGTATCATCGTGTTTTTTCAGCGTTCTAATTTTTTTTATTTTTTTTTTTTTGGAAAGTTGTGTTGGGATCTGGGTCTATGTGGGGAGAGTAGATAACATGCACCGTAAGAATTTTAGAAATGTAAAATTTATAACTTAACAAATCTCACATTGTGAATGTAGATATATCTCGGGTATTTATGTATAATTTTAGTCAGTAGAATACGTATTTCTTAATCCTTAACCTGACTTCCTGTGTCCTCTTCTTACATCCCTCTCTTGTCCTTCCTCACTCCGTTCTCTGTAGCAACATGAGTGCAGTTGATTTTCTGGCCCAGGAAAAGATCTGGTTTGACAAACCTCGCTATGATGAAGCAGAAAGACGCTTTTATGAGCACATGAATTGCCACTTGCAACCAGCCTTGGCACCTAAGGTAACTTGGAGCCTAAGTTTGTCCTTTGTTTCAAATTGTCACCAAATAGAGCCGGACTATACTGTGTGCTTATATAAAGTAAAATGATTGCTCCACCATCTGACATAACAACAGCATTCACAAAGACTGTCAATATAAAATGTTTCGGGTCAGTGTTTAAATTGGTATTTTTCGATTGAGGTACTTGGTCAGAAAATACTGCAATATGGCTTCATGACTTTATGAAATTTTAGTTGAGCATCAGTTTTTAGTTGAGCAGCAAAAACTGTATATTTAACTTAGGAGTCTATTAGTCTCATTGAAACCGTCTTTACATCTGTTCACTTTCTTTTAGGATGTTGGTGCTAACAGCATACTGCAAGACATCGCTCGAGCCCGGGAGAACATCCAGAAATCTCTAGCAGGAGTAAGTATCACTGCGTCTTAACTATTTGTGATTTGGCGATTGGCGATTAAGATCCCAATTGACAAATGCAACATTGCTTAAAAATGTCCACAATAAGAGAGACAGTCATCTTTTTGTGTGTGTGTAAGGAACTGGATTGTTCATGACTGGGTATTGCAGGCGAGTAGCTATGTTTCCTGACACTTTGATATGGATAAAAACTTGAATGGGTAAAAAATTAAAATGTTTTTTTTTTTTTTTTTTTTTTTTAAAAAGCTTACTATGCTTTATTCATTCCATAGTCAGCTGTGATGTGTTTCGTTGTAACGCCAGGTTTCAGCTGATAGTTTGCAGTTGTGATGAAGACTGTTGGGGTAATCCTCCTTTATTATTTGACTCATATGGGGCAATGCAATGCCCACTAGCTGAAAAAAGTGCCTAAGCTGTTAAGCATGACAGTGGTAGCATCATGCTCTGGGCACTGTTTTCAGCTAGTGGTATAGTATAGTAGTATATATCCCTGCTCATTATGGCCAAAAAGCTTAATCTTTCCCACCTAACTTTTGCCCCATTTGTATGTGGTCCTAGATGTGACTGATACAGTCTCTGGTAAAAAAAACACTCACAGATGTAGAGGTGGACGTAAATAGCAGAAGGAAGACTCAGATTGGTTGATATTTATGGAGAAGCTACTGTTCAAGACAAAATTAGAGGGGACTAAGTATTGCATAACCAAGCAGTTTTTGAGAAAACTGTAGTACTAATAGTACAACCACGTCTGTCAGGTTAGCAACTGGATACATGTTACTTACAAACATAAATTTTATTCACCAGCAAAAGCCTTATGAGAAGGCCTATAATGTGAATGCAGCCTGTGGAAGCACCCACAATTCTCAAGGTCAACCTTGCTTAAGTCTCCTTAACTCAAGTGCTTCTCTGGTAAGACTTGTCTGGTTATGACTTTCATCCCTTTGTATGTCTTTTATTGGAGAACGTCTCTCTGTTATATATTAAGTGTGTAAACACTTTGTCTTTTAAACTCTTCAATTTCACCTCTGATTAATATCACTCAGGTAAGCGTGCATTTAAGCGCTATTCCATCTGGTGGTTTCCCTTCCTGACTTTTAAAATCACTTCTAAAATTCTGTTTTGTTGTCTACCAACCAGTGGATAGAAGGAGGAAACACTTATTCAGTCTTGGGTTCTCGGCATCCTTACCCTTTTTGCTCCCTCTTGGGGTATATAATCTTGACCTCTTCTTCTATCCGAGGTTATAAATTTTCAAAGGTTCTTCCCTGAGAAGAGATGAGCCCAAGGCAGTGGAGTCTTTCAAAAGTTTATTGAACTATATCAGCAATCAAGAAATTCTCAGCAGTTAGTGTCTTCAGAAGGGTTCTTTTCTAATTCTCAGTCCTGAACTAAAAAACTACTAAGAGAGCAAACTCTCAACTCTTTACTTCTCCAAACTCTACTCTCTTCTTCTGGCTTCTCCACACTCCCATTGCCACTCACTGGCAAATTCTCTTCACTTTTTATACAGTTTTTACCATACTGTCCGACCTGTTTTTTAATCTTTCACCCACTCATGTGGTTTTTGTACAGTTAATGTGTCATTGATATGCTTTTACATTTGTGCATCCAAGTTTCATCTCACGTGGTTTTCTGTCTCCCACCTTGCAGCTGTCCACTGTCTGTGGACAGCTGCAAGCTTTTCTGCCCCTTCTGCAGATACTTTGTTTACTAAAGCATATCTTCCGCTTTACATTGCGGTCTTCAATGTTTACTTGAGTGAGCTATCCACAAAAAGTGTGATTTTTAGCCAGTTTATTTCGCTTCACATTAGATCAGATCAACTTGAGTGCATGCAATGTTTCAATCCTTGTTCATACAACAAGAGCATAAACATTTTTCCATCCCTTCGGCAAGCCTAATGTGAGTGAGACAGTTTGTATCTTCTTCCACAACTCTATATTATTTCAGGTAGCTGTGTGACATATTCAAAACCAGAGCAACACCAACTGCTCATACGTTGGGGGTCAGAAGGTCTACTACCTTTTCACTGTGAAGATATGTCCACCATTTCATGGTCACTTTAAATGCTGCTTTAAAATTCATTGACAGTACCTGAGTGGGCTGTTTAGAATGATAAAACATACCTGTAACTGCTTAACTTTTTTTTTAATAACTATTGAATGGCTACAGAAATTAATGACACTTTTTCTGATTTGTTTTCATACTATGGTTTGCTGGTTGTTAAAAAAATTGTTGGGTTCCAACGTTTGCATCTTGTATCTTTGAAATGGCGCTAAATAAATAATATGTAATGTATGTTGCATGTTGAGCTAGTACACATTTCTTTCTTTCTTTCTCAGAAATTACTTACTTTTACTTTTTAATCAGTTTATGAAGGAGGTGAAAGCTTTTACTAAAACTTAATTTTTATACCCTTCTTGGCCATTATTGTTGCATTTGATGATGAAAGAACATTGCTGACTTGCAACCACTCGGGCCAAATTTAAAAAAAAAAAAACCTTCTAGTTTATTGTGGTGTGTGGGCTCGTGTTGGTACTCTGGGATTTAGCGAAATGTTTCATTAGTCTTGCAAAATACAGAAAAAAAACAACCCTAGAAACCAGTTGCTTTGACTTGATATGTGTTTGTTAATGGTTCTGTGTGGAGTACACATCTTACCCTACAAAAATATACTGTTTGTGTGAGTGGAGTATGTTGGTGGCCTTTTAATTTCATTACCTTACATAACCTCCCGGCTTTGTGTTATTCTTTAGTGCCTTTTAAAAAAAATTCTGTTCAGCCTTTCATAGTATCAACCTTTTCAGTGTGTACATCATTCAGTTTTGTTTTTCATTCCCTTCCTTTTCCACTACTACTTTCTCTGCCATACCCAAAATGTCATTGTGCACCCAGATGAAGACTACACTGTGTAACAGAGGGTCTGGTCAACCTTCCATGAGCCAACAGTCCCAGCTTGTAAGTGCCACCAAGGCTTGTGTGTCACCGGAACAATTCTGTTGCAATCACACTGTCCGTGAACCTCACTGACATCTTTGCTTGAGTTTGATTGAGCTAAACCTTTAGTAGGTTTCTAGATTACATTTTTGTTTGGCATGTTGCACATCCCATTCAATTAGCTGCTTATATTTTTGAGAATCCATAAACAGTTTGTGTACTTCTGCTTCCACTCTGGCTGAAGTGGCTGCTGAGATGGATGCTGCCTGTGTGGTGTGTTCACAAATAGTGGTCTGTTCGTGGTTTGATGGAGGTACCCACCATGTTTTGGTTTGTACGTTAGAAGTTCAAATTCTCTCTAAAATGATCTGTCACTATTTGATATTCTTGTGCAGAGCACCACCAACACCAGCAGCAGCAGCACTGCTGATCAAGGAGAACTAATTTCTCGGATCAAGAGCCTGGAGCAGGAGAACCAGAGCTTACATAAAGGTGGGTTTGTAGACCTTGAGAAAATATGAATGTTTGTTTTCTTTACCTGTGTGAATGCCGTTTTGGTGTCCTTAGGCACAGTGGAGAGGATTTGTGGAGAGGATTTGAACAATTGCTATTATCAAGTACAGTGCAGACCCACTTACTCAACAAAGTTTTACTTTAGTTATATTACAACATAAGTATCATTTGTGCATTCAGGTTTCTTCAATATGAGATTCTGCAGCTTTTAATTTTTAAACTTTGAACAGTTTTCAGAAATGTTCATACAAAATATGCAACTGCAAGATGGCCCCTGTGACATGTATTCAGAAAGAGACTGAAAAAGTAGATTATTGAAAAAAATTGTTAAAAATATTTAAAGCCCTCTGGAGTCAGGGACTTTGCAGTAATTTAAAATTGTATGAAATAACTTAATTTTTTAAGTTGTTTAACAACAAAATTTTTTCAGTGCTGTTTTTAATGTTATTTTTGCTTGAACTCTTCTTATTGAGCCAAAATAAAGGGGGCAGAGTGTAATAAATATTTATTAGACTAGTGAAACTAAAACTATAACCAAGTACATATCAATAAATCACATTTTTAGTCAAGCAGTTAAAATGAAGCGTGAAAGCAAAAAAGTTTAAAACGTATGAAGCTAACAAACTTTTACTCAGTCCATTTGTAAATTGTTTTAACGTCATATATGTTATTTATTCTATCTTGGTCACTTTGTCTTTGGTAAGTAAGACTCACTGGCTCTGGTCTGTTTTGTTTATTTTTTTCAGTGGTGGACAACTTAAGAGCAGAACTTTCCAAACTGGAATGTCGAGTAGCAGTTTTGGAGAAATCTCCTGCAGCTGTGACCTCAGCTCCCACTCCTGCAGTCCCCTACACAAATGTAAATTCCTATTTAAGTTTGAATAAGATCAGTAATGCTTTGGATAATTTATTTTATTATTTTAACAGCAGCAGGTCACTATTATTAGTACTTATATTAGCACTATATTAGTACCTGTTTGAGTGATCAGTAGTCTCTGTTCAGGGCACTACCGTCCAGCAGACATCCAGTGCCCTAGTCAAAGAAGAAGAGGAGGAGGAGGATATTGACCTGTTTGGCAGTGATGAAGACGAAGAGGCAGAGAAACTCAAAGAGCAGAGGTTGAAAGAGTATGCAGAAAGAAAGGCGAAAAAGCCTGCCGTCATTGCCAAGTCTTCAATCTTATTGGATGTCAAGCCTGTAAGTCTGTCCTGATTTACTCAAAGTTCAGTGTCTCTCTCAGAGCTAAAACCAGGCTTTTATTTTGACTGCAGTAAGTTCACCTTTCATCTTGTTTTTCATAATCTGTCCTCTGTTCTTTAAGTGGGATGATGAAACTGACATGGCTAAGCTAGAGGAGTGTGTGCGCTCGGTTCAGGCTGAAGGTCTCTTATGGGGCACGTCCAAACTGGTTCCTGTGGGTTATGGCATCAAGAAGCTCCAGATCGCGTGTGTGGTTGAGGATGACAAGGTGGGAACAGATATGCTGGAAGAGGAGATCACCAAGTTTGAAGATTATGTAAGTGCCACACAGTGAACCAAAATAAATAACCAGTACCTAATAAACTGTTAACATTCATGTTTACAAATGGGGAGCATCACATACTAGTCTCTGAAACAGCCATAAAATTGAATTCAACAACTCTATTTTTAAACATTTTCAAAACTGATCTTTAGAGCTTTTCTTAACTAAAGGATTTCATTCAAGGCTACAGATTTTTAACAAACATCAGGCCTCTAGTGACATATAGTGCCTGTCACTTTGTGACTTAGATTAGCTGTTTCTTCTGCACTGTAGACCTCTTGTCCAAAAACAAGAACAAATCACCCAGATGCTTTTTTGGAGTCGTGGAGAAACTGAAGCTCTCTGAAGCAGCAAATCAATATGTAGCACATGTGTTAAAATGGTGACATCTCATGGCAAATCTTTGGTGCTACATGTGAATGGGCGAATTAAATGATAAAACAGTTGGTCAGAATGCACAATGTTCAGTACTTTAGACCTTAAAATAGACTCTGCAGCTCTGAATGAGCAGAATGAGAAGTAGATTTGATGTTCAGAATGAGCACGAAACCTTTCTGATACGAGTGTACGAAATTTGAAATTTGTGTTTATTGCTAATATCGGATGTAAATAATAATATGTTGAACCAATATGACAATGCTCAAAACTAATAGTGCAATTGTCACTATTTCATAACAAAAAATGGTTCCCATATTGTGTGATCATATGTGGAATAGATATTTATCATAAATGATTTTGTTTTATAAAGCCCTACCACGTGTTATACCATCTCATTCCTAAACCTTAATAAGTCATGAACATAAATAATTTTTTCCCTTTCCCTTTGTTTTTACTATATACAACAATTTGCATACAGAGACTTAAACCATCAATGAGCTGTCCACTCACCATAGTGAGCAGCAGTTAGTTGTTTTCAGTCTCCTCATGGGGTTTGGTAATTAATATAATACACAGAGAATCACTGGTTTTAGCAGCACTTCCTGGTTACAGTATTTTACAAAAAATTGTGATTCCACACGCAGACAGACCAAATAAATTACATCTTTTTGCTCTCTTTCAGGTCCAGAGTGTTGATGTAGCCGCTTTCAACAAAATCTGATTCAGTATGACATTGTCTGTTTTTGGTCATGCTTTGTTTTTCTGCTGATTGTCTCAACAGTTAATATTGATATTAAAAATCAACTCTTGCACTGAAACATCTGTCACTCCAGTGTTTTTACCCCAAGTTTCATGATGTTACTTCATGCAGAATGAGAAAGCTTTCTCAGTTAGCTACTTTGGCATTTGACCATGCATTGATTTTTGGTTTCAGCTATAGGAAAATTTGTGGTGCAAAAAAATATCAGTAAATTAACATTTCTTTCTAAAAAGGACACGACTATGGAAAATAATTCAGTTTTCTCAATTTTTTTCCAAATAGTAGTGTGGTGTTAACATACTCACTTTGTTGTAATAAGGGATGGAAATAGGAATCTTATGTTAATTAACAATATGTGATGTCTTAGACAGAAATGTTAAATAATTGTTATATATATTGGGTACAGGACTGACATCATGTAGTACATTGGTTCGGAATCCTGTTACTGTTTTCCTTCCATCAGAAGCTGAAAGATACCAGATTAGATTAGAGTGAAGTGGGGGAAGACAGTGAATTGGTATCTTCCAGCTTCTGAATGACTAAACACACCTGAAAAAAGGAAAACAGCAGTGTGTAGTGCAGGGCTATTTGGAAGACAAGCAGAGCAGTTTCCCTAAGAACCACTGATGTGGTATGAGCCAGTGACACAAGAATAAAAAATTAAAAACTGAATGGATATATGGATCAAAACAAAACAATAGAAAGTTCAGATTTATTAACTTAAAAATGTATACATTTTTTAAAATACATTTAGTTCTCGCAGTGTACTCTAAAGCTGCTTTGCAAATGTAATTTTATCTCTTTAATCTTTTTAAGTGGGGGAGTAAAGCATCAGGTTGGCATGCAAAAGGCTGTGGGATCAAAAACTGCCCTGCCCCGCCCAGCCATTAAGGGCCACCATGGTACTGGTCCCAAGCCCGGATAAAAATGGGGGGGTTGCGGCAGGAAAGGCCTCCAGGTTAAAACTCATGCCTAATCAACATGCCGATAGCTGTTGATCTTTCGTGTGATTTTATATTTTTGGTTCAGTTTTCTGAAACAAATCAACTTATTTGGCCATACATTTAATTTACCACAAACGTATTGTGACCAGAAGTTTAACTAACGTAAATCTCAGATTTCTATATAAATAGTGTGTAGAATATTGTTCGATTCCAAAAACACCCTGTCACAGGCCTCAAGGTCCAAAGAATTATGCAAATAAACAGAGGGAACAGGTAAGTATGTATGTGTGTCTATATTCTTTTGTCTCTATCATACTGTATTTATTTATGTAGAAAGATGCACAGCTTTTTTCCGAGATTATGATAACTTAAACAGATCCTCTGCAGAATAAGGGGGTTGTCGTCTGTTTGCACTTGTCTTACTTTTCATGCCTGTCAACTATTGCACATTTACTAACTTGCTTTGCATGTTAAAAGAAGATAAAAAATAACTGAGTAGGTGCAAGAAAGACTTTGCTAGGTGTTTTAAAAGTGACAATGACAGCGATGACAACTAGTGGATCAGAGTTCTACAGAACTTCAGTGCTGCTTTAGTTAACTAAACACACTTTTGGTTTAAAATGCAACTGCATACATAACATTTTGTATCAACAATCATATAGTTCTCCCTGTCCAGAATCACTCAGATTATTTGAAGATTATAGAGATGAGAGAACTCTGTTATCAGCTCTGTTAACTGTAAATTCTAAATTTTATTATGAATATTTTCTCACTATGCTATGATGGCCTGTTGCCACGTGTTCTTCCCTGTGAGACTGCCCCCCCACCCTGGTTGACTTTTTCCATTTTGCAGCTGATTAATAGTTTTCAGTGGGAAAGCAGGTGAGTTTAACAACATGAAACCAAAACAAATTTATATTTAAATATAACAGACTTCCCGAGATTCTTACTGCATAGACAAACTACAGACACTCACAGTAATGAATAATAAATGATGATCAGTCTGCATTTAAAGAGTAGCTGGCATGTATCATGTTATATGCAGACTAGTAAACAATATTTACACTAGCAGTGCTCCTCTTTATTTCAGCTGCAATGACTGATTTTTATCAAGAGGTGCCACTAGTGTCACATGAGGCTTAGGGTATAGGTATTTGGCTCTCAGAGCTTCAAGAAGCTTCGACTAAACTAAACTGTGTTTTACTAAACTGAACTCTCTCAAAATAGACAGATGTCATTTCCCAATACTGATGTTTTCTACACATCCAGTTTGTGTGTTGGGAATAAGCCTGTCTGTGTGTGTGGAAATGCAGGAATGTGGTAAATGAGTATCTTTTCTACTCACAATGAAAGAACAAGCTTTGTTTCAGCTATTGAATCTAAAAACTAAATTAAACTAAAGATAATGCTTTTAAATTAAATACAAGTCATTGTGTGTGTCCTCACCTGTCCATAGGTCCCATCAGGATGAGCTGTGGACAAATCAAACAAAGCTGTGACCTGGACATAAGTGTCTGCAGCATCTCCAGCAGCCATGTGTCACCATTAGTCCCCATCAGGAAGCTTCAGGTGATAGTGACTGGATTTGTGAGGAGTTCCTGACAGAACTTGGTCTGATAATGAATCAGTGTCTGCTATAAAATAACTATAACTATAGTATAAAAGTATATCTGCCCAGTGTAGAACTGCAGTAATACATGTGATAGTCCTGCATTGGAAAGATTCCAAAAATCAGTGAAGGTACAAAAATCCTCATTTGTTAGTTGATTATATTTTGTATTTGGAATCTTTAATACTTTAAAACTACTTACAGTACATGTATAAATTTACTTAGTCACTTTCCAATGCTGCTGACATGTTAAATCACTATTCAAAATGACATCTGTTTTTTGTGCAGTTTTTGGTTTTTCACATTATTGAATTGGTATTATTGAATTGGTACTTACTCTATGTCTATATCTGATCGTACACACGGTGACAACGAAAACATATGGGACTATGCACACTGCATAGCAAAGAACGAGTCCCACATGACACTGGGCTTTCTGTTCACAAATAGACGACTGGAGCAGCAGATAGTTTGATAAGTGCTCGATCAAATACTTATTCATATTCAGTGAGACTTTATGTTCTTGGATGGAAATTTTTGCCCTGGTGGGATTTAATAGGCTGGGTTACACAGAGTTTCATGTGTTTATAGCAAAGAAATAAACACAATGTGTGTAGGGGAGACTGACAGTGAAGGTCAAAGGTCAGGAAGAAACAACAGTCTTTAAGGTAAAAGGCCAAGCTTCTTTTTAGGACAAAAATGGACATGTCAATATTTGAGTCCTCAGATTGTGGTACATGCCTCCAGCATTTCCCTGTTACATCAGATGTTCGATTTACCACATTTATTCTGAGATTTACGTCCTTCAGTGAGAAAATTATTTTATAGAAAACTTGAAAACCAAGCCTATGGAAAGTTTCAGGAGCGCATCAGGGAGCAAAGGCTAGACAGGTAGCTGAACGACCACCCCTGAGTGTGTTCTGGCATGCTGGCCCAGTGCTGGTTTCTGGATCACCCTGTAGGAAGCTGTTGACCTGGCTGCTTGTAACAAAGGTTTAGATGAGATGATGTGAACCCACCATAAGCTATAGGAGTCATGTTCAGCATGTTTAGCATATTAGCTTAGCCTATTAGCATCCTAACACCAGTACCAGTACAAGTGAATGTTTCTTGGTTCTCTAACAAGCACTACTGGGGGCCCTCTGAAGGATCTTGGTATTGTTATTCAGGACATGGGGAGTGAGGGGCGGGGACACACCAAACTGACGTCAGAGAATTACTTTCAGCAGGTTCTACTACTACTACCAACAGATAAAACCAGTCTCTGTGATCTGATTTCATTTCTTTCCTCCAGTCTGTTCCCTGATTCTGCTTGATTATTTTTACCCCATTAAATGGAAAGGAAATGACAAAGTATTTAATTTATTTTTTTTAAATTCTGCCTCTTTTCAAAACTGAGTTTTTGAGGAAAAACTCCCATTAACGGGAGAAACCTATAGCAGAATCAGGCTCAGTGTGGGCGGCCATCTGCCTTGACCGGTTGGGGTGAGTGGAAAGTGGAGACAGAAAAGAAAAGAGCAACAAAAGCAACAACAAAACATTGGGCAGGTTGGTAGGACCAGTAGCTGCACACTGAAAAACACAGCTCCAAAGCCGGGGACACCTGCAGAGAGGGACAAACACAACTCCGGGAGAAAACATTGTTTGAAGTTTCCTTTTTTGACTAAAGTCATTAACTGCTTAGTTTTCCACTAGTTTAAACACAAAGGGCAAGAACAGAAAAATGTTTCAGTGTTTGATCCAACAGCAGATATTGTGACTATATCTTAATCTGAATTTAGGTGTGTGTATAGACATAAACATCTGTTGCTACCTGTAAAGACTAATCTTCTTTGACATTATGAGACTGAAAATTGCACTTCTTGCCTTTTGATAGCTTTATTGCAGTGTGTTAGGCATTGGCCAGCAACAAGAGGCCCACAACAGGAGAGCATTTCTGTGATTTGTGGGCGACAGTTTCATAGGCCTGTTCAGGCCTCTGCACACAATGTCTCCTAGTAGATTCCTACTACGGGAGAATGTGAAACAGTTCAGGAGGGAATAATAAACCTACTGGACCATAGTTTAGAAGAGAAACTAGCTGAATACAAATTTACAATTACAAATTTATAAACTTCTCTGGCTGCTAAGCAACAAAGTGAGTCATTTTTATGGGTACACTGCACAGTGATCCAAGGAAACCTATCTGTCATACAGTAGTAGCAGCACACATTAAAGGTCAAATAAAAAGCTGACATTCACCATCATTTTCTTTACTGAACACAATAACACACATTGATAAATGGTAAATAGTCACTTATGTAGCGCTTTTATCCAAAGCACTTTACAATGTTGATTCCCATTCACACACACACACACACACACACACACACACCAATGGTGGTGGCTGCCATGCAAGGTGCTCACCTGACCCAGTGTCTTGCCCAAGGACACTTCAACATGTAGCTGGGAGCAGGGATTAAACCACTGACACTGTGGTCAACTGCCTTAACAACTGAGCTATAGCCACCCTTTGATTATTGGGTGGCTGTACATTGATTATGGAAATGTAATCAACACGGCGCACTTTTAGAAATTATTACACTCCTCTTTACTCACTTCAGTCAGACCATTCCATGTATTTCTAGAAACCAAGCACACCACAAATACAAAGCATCTGATTGTGTAAATGCGTGTTTATCTATATGCACTTTCTTTAACCCATTGGCATTTTCATCAGTAGATTCTTTTGATCAGAAGTTGTCAGTGTTCTGTAGTTCATAATGTATCCCCACAGTTTCACCCTTATTTTTTTCACTTTACTGAATACACAACTGCAGTGTGAAGACATACATATTTTTTTTGCTCTTATTTTTTATTTTATTTGTATTTTATTTTATTTCTCTTTTTCTTCCTATTTTTATTTTACTTACTGTATGACATTTAGTGTGGATGGCAAAGTAAGAATTTCATTGTGCAGGGAAACATGCTTTTATCTGTGCATATGACAATAAACACTTTGAATCTTGAATCTTGAATCTACAGTACTGTACAGTATGTTCTATATCTTCAATGGAAAATATACACTTGTTGCTGTCAGAAATACAAACCAGAAGATTAAGTTTACTTTCATTTACTTACTACTGTCATGATCTGGCCCATTCCTCTAGCTTTACCTTTCATTGTCACTATTGTTTGCACCTGTTCCCCTCACTATTTAGGTCCAGCTTTCCCCCCAGTTCCCTGCCAGATCCTCATTTCACTCCCTTACTGCACACCTGATTATGATTAACCTGACACGTGTCATTATCTGTATTATCCTGTTTCCTGCAATTTGGACTCTGTTTCTCTGCAACTTTGGTCTGAGGTTTGTTATCATTTGTTTTCCCAAGGGTTCATTTAAGACATGTGGTGTCTTTGTTTGTAAGTTTAAGTTTAGTGGGTTTGCATTTTGGTTTCCTTATCATTTTTCTAGTATTCATTTTGCTTAGTGTTCTAAGTTATTTCCCTTGATTTTGAATAGCTCAGTGTATTCTGTTACCTGTCGTGTTTTTCTTTGTACCCTCCTGTAAGGAGCGATTTCTGTTATTTATTGAATTTTTTTAATAGTAAACATGTTTATTAGTTCAATCCCTCTCACAGTCTCTTCACTTGGGTCTGCCTTAGTAATAAACCATGATACCACTAATAACTGGATAAAGTCAGACCCACATTGTGATGCATAGTGTCCAACAGATGACATACTCACATAAGAAAAGTTAAATGTTTGCATTTTACTTGCATCCGCAGCATATAATAACAAACAGTAGTAGTTTTACACATGTATTTGTTCTTTGTAGTGCTTTTTAGTGGTGTTCTGAGTGAACAGACACAAAACAAGCTGGAAAAATACTGCAAATGTGTAAAAAAAGAAGACATGCAGGACTTTTTGATGTGCTCCCACCACCATCTTGATCTCTAGAGATATTTAAATAACTTAAAATATATCTACACATACCAACAATATACAGTTCCACAGACTCACATCTGGCCAGTCCACTAGTTTGGTTAGACTAAAATTAAAAAGACATTTGATGGATTATCATAAATGTTTGACCAGATTTTTGTGGTTTGCAGAAGTTAAACCATACTTCTTACCTTTCCCATTGGAGGTCCCATATTATTTAGCCAATAAAATTCAATTCTGTTTAACTTTATTTACCTTATAGCACCCATTCACAACAAACTAATCTCAAGGGACTTTACATAATAAAGTCAAGATTATAAAGATATATACAAAAAACCCGACAAATCTCATAAAGTGGTGACAAATAAATGTGGGTTGAGTGTAGAGAAGAGAAGGAATAGAGAGGAAAAGAGCTCAGTCCATCAGGGGTCCCCCAGCAGTCTAACAATATAACAGCATAACTATAACTATTTATAAGCTTTATCAAAGAAGAAGGTTTTAAGTCTAGACTCAAAAGTTGAGATAAACTAGTGAAGGAGAAATGTGATCCCTCATGTCAATTCCAGTCAGCACTCTTGCTGCAGCATTTTGGATTAATTGCAGACACTTTAGGGAGTTACTGGGGCATCCTGAAAATGGGGAATTACAGTAATCCAACCTAGAAGTAACAAATGCATGGTCTAGTTTTTTAGCCTCACTTTGGGACAGGATGCTCCAAATTTTGGCAATATTCTGTAGGTGGATGAAGGCTGTTCTAGAGATTTGTTTTATTTGTGAGGTAAAGGACAAATCCTGGTCAAAAATAACTCCAAGGTTCCTTGAAGTAGTACTGGAGGCTAGACTTATGCCATCTTATGCGAGTGGATGATTCATCATTAACATGAACAAAATGGAATCTATTTGATAAGATTTAAAACAACCTAGTTCAGTTCTTTCAATCCCATGTTCCAGTCTCTGTAATAAAATCAAAATGTGTCGAATGTAGCACTAAGATCTAACAGAACAATTATAGAGACAAACTTATTATCTCAAGACCAACAAGAGAAGATTGTTGGTGACTTTTACCTGTGCTGTTAATGTACTATGATGAACTCTAAATTCTGACTGAAAGTCTTCTTACAAATTATTCCTGTACAGATGGTTTCATAATTGCTTTCCACCTTCCTTCTCTGCATCATGTCAACCAAATCTCTAGCCTTTACAGTCATAGTCCCAACATTCAAAGTCCCTACACTCTTGGCTTTCCTCTTCTCTCTCTGCCTACAAACACACCTTCCTCCTCCTTCAACTAACAGTAGCCCAATTTCAGCTTTCATCCTGTAGGTCAACAGCACCGGTGGCAGTTGTTAACCCGGGCCGCAACCGAGCTAGTATCGAAGTCACATTAGGTTTGCAAGTCATGATTTCCATGTTTAATTTTGCATGTGTTTTACTTTGGATGTCCTTCCTGACACAACCTTCTGCTTTTATCCAGACTTGCACAATAAGACACTGTGTGTGCCCCCTTGTGGTTGCATCATTAACTTTACATTGATATCTCCCCCAATGATGTTACCTGATAAAAATCATAATAATTAGCACTGTTGCTGTGTGTAAAATCAAGAAATATGATGTTAGGATTTACCTCATAGCATCATTTTGCCTACGCAACCTCACTAAGCCTCCACCATGACTGAAGGGACTTTCTCTATCTTGGCTAATTTAAAAGTCAATGATCCATTTACATTTAATCATTTAGCAGACGCTTTTATTAAAAGTGACTTACAACTGAGGTACAAAATGTACATGATGGAGCATTAGTAGACATTAGTAAGCAATTAATAAGCATTACAGCAAAAGTCAACACTCTAATAGAATGAGCAAAGAGGGCACTGGTTACTTTTAGCACATTGGACTCTTACCTAGAGCCAACATGCTATGTAGACATGATGGTAGGCCTAGCCCCGACAGGGACCTCCTTTGATGACAACAGGCTGAAGAGGAGACGCGGCAGACGGGAAGGAGTTGAATGGAAGCCCCGGTGCTTGGTTAGCAGCGGAAGGCTAACCCTCCCGGTTATACAGTTTGCAAACATCAAGTCTCTGGTTAATAAATGGGACGAACTCCACACAGGACTGCTCCTTGCTGTGTTTTTATCAAACATGGCTGGGGGAAGGAACACCCGACGAGGGAATAACTTTAGATGGTTACGCCATTTTCAGATAGGCCTGAGGTGCCGCAGAAAGCGGCAAGTCCCGTGACGGAGGAACAATTGTCTAGGTCAAACAGTTCTGGTGCACCGTCTGTAATTTCTAAATCCTGCTCGGAAGATGTGGAATACCTAAAGCTGAAGCTAAGGCCATTTTATTTTTATCATTGTGATTGTGGTGTATGTTTACCGATCTTCCAAAGAGGAGACTCCACTTAAGGAACTGCATGTTTGTCAGTTGGTAAAGGCAGTTGTCCACGGACCACAGGGTCAGTGGTTCGATCCCCGGCCCTGGCTATATGTTGAAGTGTCTCTGGGCAAGACACTAAACCCCATTCCCCTCCCCAGCTGTGCAGTTCTGGTCCAAGCCCGTTGAGGGTTGAGTCAGGTAGGGCATCCGGCGTAAAAACTGTGCCAAATCAACATGTGGACAATGATCCGCTGTGGCGACCCTGAACTCACGGGATAAGCCGAAAGGACAAAAAAACAAAAACAAAATGAGACCAGATGTCACCCTACCTGACAGCCTTAATACCTTCTATGACAAGGAGAATATTGATTTCCCTTTAAAAATTTCCCCCGCAAGCCGGAGGACACTGCCTTTCAGGTGACCCACTGACAGGTCCTGAAGGCCCTGAAAGGCTGTTGAACCAGATGGTGTTTCCCCTAGAGTTCTGAAAGCCTGTGGGGATCAACTAGCTATTGTGTATGGAGACATCTTCAACCTTTCTTTAACCTAGGCAGTAGTCCCCTGTGTTTTAAAAAAATTCACCTTTATACCGGCCCCTAAGACATCAGACACATCCACCCAGAATGACTTTAGGCCAGTGTCGCTCACATCGGTCACTATGAAGTGCTTGGAGAAACTGGTTCTCACGCACATTAACTACATGGTCCAGAACACTGTAGACCCCTCCAGTTTTCCCCAACCAATATGTGGATGATGCGGTGGCTCTGGCTTTATTCCACACCCTGAAACACCTGGACAGCAGCAGAACGTATATTAGGATGCTTTTCCTGGACTGCAGTTGTGCATTTATAACCATCCACCCAGACCTTGGTGTCTCAATTCCCACCTATTACTGGATTTTGGACTTCTTGACTGAAAGACCACAGGTGGTAAGAATGGGAGGGGGGAGGTCTACTGAGTTCACAATCAGCACAGGTTCACCGCAGGGATGCTGTCTCAGCGTCAAACTTTTCACCATGTATATTCATGACTATGTCTCCGCCTAGGACAACACCATCATCATTAAATGTGCTGATAACACCACCATCCAGGAGAGGGATGAGTCATGTTACAGAAGCCTGGTAAAGGCCATTATCATAGCCGTTACTCTGATCTGGTGACCACCTCTGTCTCTCCACTCTGTTTTCGTGCATTCTCCCTTCCTGCTGCTCTACCTAATAAGTCACAACTCACCTCACCTGCTGCCTCCTTTGTATATGCTCCGCTCACCTACTCTTCTCTGCCAGAATGTCTTTCTGTCTTCTGAGAGTTTTACCTCTTGTTTGTTCCTTCTGGGTCTCCCCTGTTTTTTCCCCTGAGGTATTGTTACTCTGAGCCTGGATTTGGAGTCCCAACTTCCCGTGAGTTCCACTGCTTTTTTCTCTGGAGATCTCCAGCAGTTAAGTACTGACTTTGTTCCCTGCCGCATAGTGCATTATTGCCTTGTACTCCGTTGGATTTTTTTCCCTAAGAGCGAAGACTGTTGTTTTCCTGTTAAATTTTCTTTGGACACTTTCAGTTGCTACTTTGTATTGTTTTGAGTTGTTACTTTGCGCCTATAACTAGTGTTTTCAGTTCTCCGGTTCTCCTGCCTGGACAGGGCTGACAGCCACAAGTTCCTCGGTTTTCAGGTGATATCTGACCTGAGTTAGCTTAGGAACAAAACGGCCAAAGTAAAGAAAGCCCAGCAGCAACTATACTTCATCAGGCAATTTAGGAAAGCTAAGCTGAATTGTTGCCCTCTCACCCAGGCATACAGAGGCCTGATAGAGAGCACCCTCATTACTGGCATCATTGTCTGGTATGGAAACACCACACAGGCAGAGAGAAACGCTCTTCAAAGTATTATACAGACTGCAGAGAGGATCATTTGGACTAAACTTCCTGCTATGCACACAATATACACACAGTGCTACAGTAAAAGACCTGTGAACATAATTGGAGACTTACTTCATCATGTTCATACACTGCTCAGACACAAAAACTGCACCTAAAACCTCAGACACCATAGAGCGGACAGTATCATCACACACAGAACATGATTTTATAAAGGCTTTTTCCCTGCCAAAGCGAGACTGATGGCAAATACAAAATGTGGAAAACATATGTATCTATCTCAACTATCTATTACCTCACTATGTAAAACACTTGTACAAGACCATTATGTGAAATATGTTGAAATCCACCTTTTTTTTCATTATTGAATTGTATTTACCATTTTATTATTTTAGGATGGAAATGTATTGACAGGTGCCAGGAGTGTGATGGGAAGATGGAAGGAGTACTTTGAAGAGTTGATGAATGAGGAAAATGAAAGTGAACAAAAAATAGAAGAAGTGACTGGTGTGGAGCAGGAAGTAGCAAAATTAGTAAGAGTGAAGTGAGGAGGACGTTGAAAAGATAAAGAGTGGAAAGGCAGTTGGTCCTGATGACATACCAGTGGAGGTATGTAAGTGTCTAGGAGAGGTGGCAGTAGAGTTTCTGACTAGTTTGTTTATCAAGATCTTGGAGAGTGAGAGGATGCCTGAGGACTGGAGGAGAAGTGTACTGGTGCCGATTTTTAAGAACAAGGGAGATGTGCAGAGCTGTGGCAACTACAGAGGAATAAAGCTGATGAGCCAAACAATGAAATTTTGGGAAAGAGTAGTAGAAGCTAGGCTAAGGAGAGAGGTGAACATTTGTGAGCAGCAATATGGTTTCATGCCTAGAACGAGTACAACAGATGCAGTATTTGCTTTGAGGATGCTGATGGAGAAGTACAGAGAGGGTCATAGGGAGTTGCACTGTGCCTTTGTAGATTTAGGGAAAGCGTATTACAGGGTGCCGAGAGAGGAGCTGTGGTATTGTATGAGGAAGTCTGGAGTGGCAGAGAAGTATGTTAGAGTAGTGCAGGACATGTATGAGAGCTGTAAGACCGTGGTGAGTTGTGCTGCAGGTGTGACAGAGGAGTTCAAGGTGGAGGTGGGTCTGCATCAAGGCTCTGAGCCCCTTCTTGTTTGCTCTAGTGAGTGACAGGCTGACAGATGAGGTTAGACAGGAATCTCCATGGACTATGATGTTTCCGGACGACATTGTGATTTGTAGTGAGAACAGGGAGCAGGTGAAGGAAAATCTGGATAGATGAAGGTCTGCTCTGGAAAGCAGAGGAATAAGGCTTAGCTGCAGTAAGACAGAATACATGTGTGTGAATGAGAGGACGCAGGGGGAACGGTGAGGTTACAGGGAGCAGAGGTGAAGTAGGTGCAGGACTTTAAGTACTTACGGTCAACGGTTCAGAGCAACGGAGAGTGTGGAAAAGAGGTGAAGAAGTGAGTGCAAGCAGGTTGGAACGGGTGGAGAAAAGTGTTAGATGTTTCAGAGACAAAGTCAGAGAGGCCAGATTGAGGTGGTTTGGACATGTTCAGAGGAGAGACTGTGAATTTATTGATAGACGGATGCTGAGGTTTGTGCTGCCAGTCAGGAGGTCTAGAGGAAATCCAAAGAGGAGATTTATGGATGTAGTGAGAGACGACATAAAGATAGTTGGTGTGAGAGAAGAGAGAGATGCAGAAGACAGGATTAGATGGAGGCACATGATTCACTGTGGCAACCCCTGAAAGGGAACAGCCGAAAGGAAAAGAAGAAGATTCACCATTTTATTATTTTCTTTTTAGCTCATTTCATTCATAGACTAGGTGTTATTTCTCTGGCTTTTAACTTTCTACTTGACTCCAAGAGAGCCCTGCACAAGAATTCCTATATGCCTAGACTGTTTATGGATAAATGGCAAATAAAGAAATCTTAAATCTTTAACTTGACATTACATAATGTTGCTTTGTATAAACCTCGTGCGATTGAGATAATGGATTTTGTTGGCTCTACAAGTCTTTGTTTACGAATCCGAGGCAGATTATATCTGTGATAATCTACCTCTGTGAGCTGCAGACTATTTTTTTTTTGTTCTGTTAATATTCCATGTACTCTCTAAATGTATTGTTCAAATCATTTGTTTCACGACTTCTCTTCTTGTCTGTCTTCTTTACTAAAATTCTCTCTTTGCAAAAGTGACTATTGTTATGTACCCCACATTCTTTAAAAAAAAACATTATTAATTCAACTTAAGAGTCCCTCGAGATGTACGTATGTATATGGGTGTGTGTGCACTGATAGGTCAGGCATTCTTCTTCACACAGTAATTTTTGTGTGTGCGTGAGGTATTCCACGTTTTCTGAGGTGGATGCCAAGGGGGAAGGTATCCAAAGTTCCAGGCCCCTTGTGACACACTAACCTCACCCTGAATGTTGAGTTGCTTCACACTGATGGTGGAGAGTTTGCATTGATTCCATTGCATTGATTCGAGAGGATTTTTGAAAGCTTTAATTTTATGTAAAAAAATATCAGACAAGTACATTTTCAGGTGTACCTTAGCAACAGGTTACCTGAAGTCATGGCTGTTCTACAAACATACATTGTGAAATGCATGTCACACAACAAATATGCTTCATTGTAAAGCCAGTCTCATCTGTTTGCCCTCAGATGAATCTGTACTACTGTCATGACTCTGTTCCCTATGTTTAGTTTATCCCTGTTTTCCCTAGAATTACTTCCTGTCTTCAGCTTTTTTTTTGTAGCCCCTCAGCCTACTTCCTGTCTTAGTGCTCATCATCCCCAGATTATTTTGACCTGCTCCCCTGTCCTTTCCTCGTATTTCTCTGTCAGTTCAACATTGTTGTTATGTTACATACCTCTAAACAATAAGCTCCTGGATCATTTCCCAATTTTGACTCCTGTTTATTTGTTCCGCCTGTTGCTTGTTTTTGTACTCGTCTGTTTGGTCTGAGGTTAGGTTATTTGTTGGTCCCTGTTTATCTACCTCTGTTTTATACTCTGTTTGATTATTAGTTTGTCCTTGTTTGACCCTTTTACCATTCTCTCCAGTCCCTGTATCTGCACACTCTTTAGTTTATTGTCTAGTCAGGATTTTGTCATTTAATATGTGCGCACCTATTTGGGTTTATGTTCTGATTCATAATTTAGGTTTAGTCTATTGCCTTTAATGTTTTTGTTGTCCTGTCCTCCTGTCTAAGTTTTTTTCAGTTCTGCTTACTTGGGTCCTTAAAGCTAATATGCAATCTGTGACAACTACAAACACGCAGTATTTTTCTAATTAGAGTTTTCTAATGTACTTTTTTTCATACTACAAAAAACGTCATAACAGGGAACGAATAAAAAATAAGACTGAATAAGTATGTGTAAATGCTTCACATCTGCAGTGTCAGGGATGTCAAAGTAATTGTTACATATCGTCAATGTATGAAAGGAGCCTGTACAGAGAGTGTGTGGACACAACATTTTGGGGTGGGTATTGGTTCTGGTCCCTCGTGGATAGGATGTCATTTTTCAGTCTGATCTTACAATACATTCATGGTCAACGCAGGTAAAACACTATGCAGAAAACCAAAGTGATACTATAGGAAACTGAGATACACATCAAGTAAACTCATCTAAACATAATTACATAGGTTCTTACATTAATGCAGCTGAATATAAACTTCAAAATTGTGCTGTGTGTTTTTTCAACTATGTGAATTTCAGCCAAGGTTGGCAAAAATTGTAAAATGCTTTTTTATTACTGACCACATGTGAAAAACAACTACATTATTGTAGCCATTTTAACTACCTGAATGCTGTGCATGTTGTCTTTTGCTGACACAAGGGCAAAGTGGACTAAGTGTTGGAAAAATTGTGTAAATCCACTTATTTGGTGGACATGTGGTTCAAAATACTGCATATGTAATAAAATCAGTGGCTATTGACCTCAGTGTCAACATGCTTGAACACATGAACCTGAAGTTTGTCTGCGTGTTTCTAATTGTTTTGCTCAACTGTAATGATGCAGCGTAATGAAAGTGTAAAATATTTGTACTTGAAAAAACTTGTAAATATTCAGTTTTTCCCTAATGGGCAGTTTCTCTCTCTCTCTCTCTCTCTCTCCATATATATAATGAGTGATGGGCCATTCGTAAACATTTCATAGAATCCGTTTTCTTCAGTAAGGTTTGGGTTATTTATGTTTACACATGTCACAGACTGAAATTGAAAAGATAAGCATCTTGAAAACATAATTTTCATGATATATCTAGGCTACCCATGTAGTTGCTTGGAAATGTGGCCACTAGTTGGTAGCCTTTTCTTTTGTATTTTATTCACACATCATTTTATTTGACACATCAGTCCTTGCTGTAAGGACAACAGATCACTTCATTTTACAGGGGAGCAATCATTTGTTCTAGACAATATTTTTGATAATTGTCTCACTTGTGATAAATATTTTTTTCCGTTTAATAAAGACCAACAACTGTGTATTAGAGCAAAACGTTAATGCATCTATTTAGTTTTTTCAGAATATCTGTAAAGTTTTAAGGCCCAGGACATGCATCATTATGATGAAAGTCTTAACAAGAATAGAAATATTGGGGGGAGGGGGAGCAGAGAGGGAGCAGGTAGCAGACTTTGAGCTCCTCCTTCAGAGACCCACGATGCTGTTCCAATGAAAACAGGCGAGACTCCCCGGGATTGTCCAATCACATCCTCCCTTCCATGTGAGGGGGGAAGGGGGGAAGGGAGTCCGGGAGGCAGGAGGCAGTACCCAACCAACTTACACACTCTCAAGTGGAAAAGTCGGGCGAGTACATCTGTCCCTGCATGTGTCTGTTCCTGCTGGCCTGCGTGTGTTTGTGAAGTGCTCAAGCCAACAGGGCGGCAGTTCACCGGAGCGCAGGTGGAGGACTTTGCGCTTTTTGGACACCGCTGAGGGCGGTGTAGCAGCGCTGCGACGGAGAACATGTACTGAGCGGACCTGGACGTGATTTCTCTCGGATTACCCAGTGTTAAGGCGACCCGGGTGGTTTTCTGTTAATTTTGTCTTGGTTGTAGTAAAGCCCTGGGAAAATGCCTGGAAAAACAAAGTACAACCTTGTTGACGATGGGCACGACTTGAGGATTCCGCTGCATAACGAGGAAGCGTTCCAGCATGGGATCAACTTCGAGGCAAAGGTAACTCAGCAAATTTAGGACCGCGTTAGAAAGGTATCGTTAGCCGTCACCGCCTCTTTTTAATGTTACATGTTCCCAGTGTTTTCTTCATTAGCCCAGCTAGCGTCCGAACACAAAAAGCGTCACCTTTACACCAACTTGAATGCCTCGTCTCCCAAACCAGTTGGACTAAAGGAAGACTGGTGCTCACTTTTTATGACCGAGTCCTGGTTAACCCGGAGATGTGGCTAGCTAGTTAAGTAAGCTAACTAGCGTTAGTTGGCAGCTTGAAGTTGCAGAGTTCACTATTGCATTCAATAAGCACTTTGCTTGTTTCAATGAATAAAATAAAACTTTATTTTCATTAATGTACTGTACCTGTCCCGTTTTGCCTTCCCGACACCAGTACATCGGCAGTCTGGATGTGGCGCGGCCGAGCAGCAGAGTGGAGATCGTAGCCGCGATGAGAAGAATTCGGGTGAGTGGACGCTTTACAAAACTGAATTTAAATTCCTGCACATTATAATGTCCTCGCTCATCAGCTGCGGGCAATATCTGGTTAAAAACAACTTGAGTTATTTTCGAATTACCTGTGGCCCACCGCTGTATTCGGCATACGTATGCAATGGCTCCATTGTAAGCTTTACACTCCGTGGGAAGCCAAACGAACCGTTACTGATCTGCGTTTGGTTTGGGGTTTACTAATGCCGAATTGAAGACGACGCCATAATTTTTTTTGGGTGGATTTTCGCACCAACCCAGATAGACAATTGTCCATTAAAATGTGATGTATAATATACATTAATACATAAATATTTATTTGAGTCATGATTGTGCTACGTCAATAACTGAATGCATGACAAATGATAAATCACCAAACTAAGTGATGAAATAATTTGAAACTCATCATTATTATGTAAATGGTGTGACTGTAATAACACCTTGAAGTTTAGTTCAGCTTGGTAGGCCATGTTACATGCTACACTGTTTTGAAGTTTCCTTTAAAGAAATACACCACAATGGTCTCTCAATCCTGTTTGGCCTCTTTCTGATGTGCATACCTTAAATTTACAGCTTTTTTCAGCTCTAGAAAGTAGACTTAATCTTAAAGTAACCCTGCCATCTTGGCAGCAGTTGGCTTAGCAACCTAATATAGGTTGCGCTTGTTGATGATCATGTTGATGAACTGCAAGGTGAACTTGATTAATCTTTCAAAGCATGTGCACAACTATACATACTTATATGAATAGGCCTTATTTGTGACTATTTCAAAAAATTTGAGAGCAAAACACAATGTTGATCAGCAGGAGAGAATAAGGCCTATAATAGAAGAATCTAAGCTTTATTGGTCATACATATACATTTATAGACACGTTACAATGAAATTTTTTCTCTGCATTTTACCCACCCTCCTGGTGGAAGATGTGGGCAGCCATAGGGGCACTCAGGGAGCTAGTGCTGAGTATCTTGCTCAAAGACACCCCTGGTGCGTAGGCTGATTTGATTCTGGAGACTTCTGCATCCCACCCTAATGTCTCACCCACCAGTTGACCAGGCTGCTATAAGAAGTGCAGAGTGCAATTCATATCTGCATCTTATGTGTTGAAGATAAGTCAAGCTGAACACCCACTCTCACGTACTTGTAGGTAAAGCAAAGGCCCAAAATGTTTTTTTGCCCTTTTGACAGAAGTGACCCTTTGCAATAAAGTGGATCTCCTAGTGTGTTGCCATGACAGCTGTTGTTGGCAGTAAGACAGACTTGGGTTTGGCCGCTCCAGTGTGAAAATGGTTTGATACTGACTTGACAACACAGTGGACGGAAACCACAGGTATCTAACTTGGAAGGGAACCCATGGGACTTATGGAGTATCTTTGAAGGCACATTTTTACTTGGGTAGCCAAAAAGCCAAAACATTCTATACTTAATATTGATTTAGGAACTAAGAAAAGCTCACCGAGTGCTCTGAGAAAATAACTCATTTTCTTCATACATAAATGTGATTTAATTTTGTTCCATTTGCTTATGGATTCCACCTTTATATTGAATTCTCACCAGTTGAATGAGTATGAATATACAGATTCATTAAAACAATGTATGTGTGGACTATAGTACATACAGGGAAGAACATTTAGTTAATCTGTGGTCCTTTAAGGAATGACTTGAAAGCCTCTCCACACGTCAGCATGTTTAGCCATAAAAGAAACGCTTGTAAAGTTTAGAAAAGGTTTTTGTTCAGAGTTTGTTCTAGCTGTCTTGTAATCTTGCAAAAATTTTAATGTAACTACAAAAATATCTTCACCTCAAAAGTCAGTCACAACATTTCAGTCTTTGCTTACTGTTTTTAAAGTATGTCAGTAAATTAATCAAGGACAGACTTTTCTAGTTTGTCGTTTGTTCTTTAATTTAACGTCACATATCTATCATAGGTTTAGTAAACATTATGCTCCCTACAGTGTCTGCATCTTTCTGCCGAATCAGTTAGCAGTCAGCTATGTTGGTTGCTGGGCAACCAGTTGATGTATTCTATCATTGTTCATTGTGTGCATGAGTCACCTGTAAGCCAGTAGCTGATAATAAACCAATGACATGGCAAACAACGAAATGGACACGCATAGTGGAGTTAAATGTACTCCACTGCAGGATATGGTGCAATTTGTTTCCTCTCTAACTGTATGTGCACGCTCTAACACTGAAACACAAACTGTTTA